>NC_136500.1:62540151-62790151 GCF_053919585.1 Euprymna scolopes
GACGAAGAAATTGCACTGCAAACCAATGAATTAGATAATGTCACGCATCGATAAAATAAAGTAAGGTTAAATAAAATAAAATAAAATAGTTTAAATTGGGCATTCATTTGCAAAATGAGAAACGTAATGAATTCCGCCAAAATCGGTAAGCGACGTTCGGATACAATTATTTTTCCAATTTAGTGTGACGTTATTCTAATAATATTTTGTTTATTTGCGGCTTTGGATTAAACGTGTGATTTTAATTTCATTTCCAAATTTAATTTAGTCGGATTATTCTCATCTTCGTCCTTCATTCTATAATAAAGATCAATGTGTGTACGTATCCTTATTCATAAAAAGGTGGGCATTTTCAATCCTAACCGTATCACTTTAAAAAAAAAATCTGTTTCGCCCAAACAAGGTATATTGCCACACTGACATAAGGAGCTAATATTTGAGATCATAATCTAACAGGGTAGTGGTCGTCAAGTGGATACTAACACAAATAGATGACCTGTCACTTCCATAACACGTTAATTTTGGCAACATTTATGTGTTTTTGCTTGTACGTACCTAGTTCCAAAATGAATTAGGGGAGCTAATTTTAACAACAGAATCGAGTCGTTCAAAAGTAGTTTTATGCATTTTTACATGTATTTTAACGGTTCTAAATTTATTTGCCTTTACCGCTGTCTTAAATTTTATCTATTTTAGTTTTTATGTAGTTAGTTCTAATCGCATTGTCAATAGCGATTCTGTTTCTCTATTAAAGTGTCATTTTCTTAGCCATGTGTACGTGTTTTTCGGCATTCTCATCTTTTGTTATTTATATGGATCGTAAGTTTTCTTTTTAAGCACTTTACTTGTTTTTTTGTTTCACAGTTTTTAAAAAATATTATTGGTTTATACACTGTCGCTGCGGTAATCGGAAGTTCTATGTCCTGAGTTATGTTTTTTTTTAGATATATTCTGTGCCTTCTACACAGACTTCTATATTTTCTGATTCGTTCCTCTTCACATAGAGTCAAGCAGTATCATCTTTCGAGTGTAGTGCGCTGTACATAGTCCATAGTTTCCTCATTCCTGATCAAGATTCCTGGGTTCGTCTTTGGTCCAGCCATTGATTGGTCCGGAGCATCTAATTTGCGATATTATTATTATTATTATTATTATTATTATTATTATTATTATTATTATTATTATTATTATTATTATTATTATTTACTCAGTATGATTAGTCACACAAGTCATCATGAAATATTGTTCTTTAAGAACAATTTGTCATGTTTTCTGAAGTCTGAGTACAACAAGTGTCCCCAGATTTCTAGTACTCTCCACCTCTTTCGATAAACTTTTCAAACAATTTCCGTTATCGCAACAACCGTTTACCATTGATTTCTCATTGGCAGCGATCATTGGTCTTCATTTGAATTTGAGTGGCAATAAGCCTCCCCAAGTCTTTTCATCCTCCTTGACCCTCGTTTATTTAGTGAGATGCCATTTTATGATGACACACACAAAAAGGGGGGGCATCTGACACTTGATTCCACGTTATGTTTCTTTGTCTTTTACATCTGCAGTTGTTTCATTTGTATTTCATTTGTGTTTCATTTGTGTTTCATTTGTGTTTCGTTTGTGTTTCATTTGTGTTTCATTTTTGTCCGTAGTCCGTGTGTGTTAGTCTTCAAATTCAATATTTTCCTTAATATTTCTGCAGTTTTCATTATTTTTATCTGTTATATCTCCTCAGCAATCGCTCCGATTTCAATCTCTCCCATACTTTTTCAAAGTTTTTCGATATCGTTCCTAGCTACTTTTAGGGTGTTATCTTAATTTTTTTTATTTTCCAGATCCTTTTGGGCAGCACTATACCTTTTGTTGCTTCTAGTTTTTCCTTCTTCATAGTCAGCAGTGCACACTTTTCTATACTGAATTCCATTCGGATATCCTAGTTAAAAATTCTGGTCCAGTTTATTAGCGTCTCTAGTTCTGTCTTTTTTTTTTGCAAACAGTTTTAGGTAATCCATATACATTATGTGGTCCATTCTTTCTTCTGAGTTAGTGAATTTGTATCCGGCTTGGCATTTTTTAGTATATTGTTCAGGGGCGTCATTATTATAATGAACAGTAATAGTGATAGGAAATCACCTTCGAAGATCCCTCTTTGTATTTTGATTTCAGTTACGTATTGTTTATCAGCTGTCAGTTTAAGTCTTCATGTTCTAATAACATTTTCTAGAAAATTCACCATCTTACCTGGTATTTTGTACATTCTCAGGTATTATATTATCCATGCTTGTGATATCCTATCATATGCTTTTTTATACTCTATCCATACCATGGCTAATTTCTTTTTTCTACTTTAAACCTCCTTCAGAATTCTTTTGATGTATATATAACTAGCAGTTAGCCTGGATTTGCTCGGGCCCTATGCACTGTTCATAACTTGATGTGCATATGTATAAATATATAAAAAAGTTTGACTCATGACCAAGTAACCTACCTATAAAATTTCAAATGTTTAGACCCAAAATTAGTGGAGGAGTTTGGTAGAGTCTGCAAATGTAAACTCTTTACACTTTAACCTCTTGGCAGCAAAATATCCGCCCCAAAACTTATTAAAAGCTTGCTGCATGTCTGAATACCCTTTATGTAAAATTTCAAATGTTTAAACTTAAAATTGGCTGAATAGTCCGCTAGAGACCACAAAGGTTAAATATTTTGAACATTGACCCCTTGGCAGCTCAAATTTACAACGAAAAACAATTAAAATCTTGCTCCATGAACACACTTTATGCATAATTTCAAATGTTTAGACAACAAATTGGCTAAGTAACTTAGTAGAGACAACAGATGTCATTTTTTTTCACTTTGACCCCAATTTTGACCCCTTAACATTTATTGTTTTGGGCTCAAATCGAATTAAAATGTTTGATCTATGTCTAAGTAACCTACATCTAAAATTTCAAGTGTTTAGACCCAAAATTATTCAAAGAATTGGTAAATTTTCAAAGGTTAAAACGTTGAACTTTGACCACTTGACAGCCAAATTGCTGGCCGAAAACCGCATAAAAATATGTTCCTAAATCTCAATATCTCTCATGTCAGAACTCGAATATTTAGACTGAAGAGTAGTTTGGTAGGGAAATATACACACACAGACAATTTCACTTTTATAGATATATAGATAAATCATGTGTTCCTTTTTTTTCTGACATCCTTTCTGTTCCTGTGGGGGTAGTTCACGATTAAGGAAGGAATGATAAATTTGTTCCCTCGCTTGGGCTGTAAATATATTCCAAATAGCAGGTAAACATGTTATTAGCCAGTAATTTCTGGGAATGTTTTCTTTTTCCGTGTCTTTTTGCACAAGTGTGGTTCTACATCATCATCATCATCATCATCATCATCATTATTATTATTTAATCCTTTGTTCAATTATTCGATTTTTGGTCCCCCCGACTAAAGGAGGGTGGACCTGTAAATTCTCCCTTGTTCGTTCGTCCGTTCGCCTGTCCGCAATTTTTTTTAATAACTACGCCTTGGAAGTTTTTGAAATGTTGCACAAACATTAAACATGATATGAGTAAAAAGTTACAGAACGGATTTTCCGGGAAAACTCCGGTTGCACCATCTAGGGTTGCCTTTCGGGTTAAAATGGCTTAAATTGACACTTTTGTGCTTATTTAAAAAAATTGATGCCTTGAATTTTTATAAAACTTTTTTTTTAAATTCAATTTTCACCCCTAAACAAGGCACAGTGCCACTGTGAAGTAGCGAACTACTATCGGGGACATAATTTGCAGGGGTATTGTGAAGGGAGATGAGTAGTAAGATGTCTGTTCACATTACACTTGAACTTCTGCATGCCAGTACAGTTGGGAAAGCAGAATACCGGAAGGGAGTTCCAAAGTCTAGCAGTTCTGGGGAAGAAACTATTTGAGTAGAAGGCTTCTTATACCTAGGGGTCTCTACTGTGTAGGGGTGGGATTTTGCTGCTTGTCGGATTTACCAGGGGTACTTACATCGAGGGGGCACACGTGCTTGTAGTTCGTCAGAGCATTCACCATTAAAGTACTTGTAGAACAGGCAGAGGGCTGCAACATTTCGTCGATGGGACAGGGGCTGAAGCCTAAATGACAGTTCAGAACCAATCAGGTTGGCGACTCTCTTTTGAATCCTGTCAAGGAGTGAGATACAAATAGCAGATGCACCAGCCCAAATGTGTACCAGTACTCCATACATGGGCGAATGGTGGCCTTATAGAGGTACAAGATACTTTCAGGCATAAGTAGTTTTCTAGCACGGTAGAGAGAGCCCACCTTCTTTGCAGCAGCCTTGGCAATGCTCTCAATGTATCTATTCCAGTTGATGTTCCCTATAAACGTTTGGCCGAGGAGTTATTTTCTGGTAATTTGTTTCTGGCCATTGCTATTGGTGGTAGAGAAGGTTTCTTGTAATTATTGAAGGAAGAAAGTTTAGTCTTGGCAGCATTGAATGTGATCATCCATTTTGTTCCCATTCGACTACAGATTGGAGATCATCCTCTAGTGTTTCTGCCATTTCCTTAGATATGTGTTCATTTGTTTTTCCCTCGTGCCTGTAATAGGGAGTGGTGTCATCAACAGCATACACATCTCAGAAAAAATTAAACTTAATTTTTTTTATGCCTCGATCACTGGTCACTTAGGGGGACCATATATTCTTCACTTTTTATTAATTTAATTTAATATATTCTTTAATATCGTTCCTTTTTTAGCCAGCTGACTACAATCTGGTAGACTTTAAGTTCAATGTAAACAAATTCTTGTTGAGTCGACTGCTTAAATAATCCAATAATCTCATACTCCCATAACTAACAATTACCACGCTGTTGTCCAAATGACTACCGTACACTCATTAACTCTTGTCCTTGAGTGAACTTCGAGCCTTGATAAGTGGTGACACATCTGTGAAAAAAAAATTATTCTTAATTTATTTATTTCTTCCTTTATTTCATTGGTTTTTCTTTTATCTGTTATTCTTCTCTTTCTTTCTTTCTTTTCATCTCTATTTTATCATTCATTATTTCACCCTTTAATGTTTTATTCGTTCTTCCATGGTAATCCCCCTCTCTTCCCTTTATTATGACATTCGCCCTTCCCCCTTTTCAATCCTTTTTTCTCTCATAGTTATTTACTTTTATTATTTCTTTCCGTTAGTAATCTTTTTTCCGTTCATTATTTAAATGTGCCTTTGATTTTTGTTCTTTAAGCTAAACCAAAGCAATTGAAACTCTAATTGACGGACGACGAATTAGGGTCGCTAAATCAATTTTTTTTATAGTGCAAGCGCACCGGATATTTGCCCTTCTCTTTTCGTTTTAAGTACACGTAAATACACGCGGGCATGCACACACATTCTCAAACGCACACCCCAACAAAAGCATGCGCCTACACAACCTCGTAGAAAATCAAATACATTTGTACTTGCTGACATTGCCATTTAAACGCAAGCTATTCACACATTCGCAACCGACTATTCATTAGTTTTCACACAGGTAGACTATTTTGCTTAAGCACGTGGACTCATTTTATATATAATACAGACGTATTGAGAAATCGATATCATTCAATATTCAGCCATTCGATTTGTGATCAGGAAGTCGAAACCATTTTATTAATACGGCCCTCGTCCCAGAAAAAAGTTTCTTTAATTTCCCAGATGATATATATATATATACATTATATATATATATATATTATGTGTGTGTGTATGTGTGTGTGTTTACATGCGTACATATTTATGAGTTACATCCCAATGACCAGCGGAAAGAATTAGTGTACAATCATGATTTTTTTTATTTAATTTTAGGCAAATTTATTTAGAGAAATTAAACACTTTTTAATGCTTTAATTTAGGCGAAAGTATTCGCCTGAATTTTTTAATTAAAAATTTAAAAATGTAAACAAAAATTAAGATTGTGGACTGATTCTTTCCTTTGGTTATTAGATTGTAACTGATCAGTATATATGCTCTGGAGCCGGAAATATAGATTCATTGAGCTTGTTATTAGTAACGATTTACATTAAAGCCAGTCATTTAACGAAATGGAAACCGAAAAATAAGACGGAAAAAGTCCTTGGAGACATTTTCTTTTAATTAAGCGTTTAGACATGCTTGATGTTTTTAGAAAGGGGATGCTCGTTTAATCAGTTATAATGAAGTCTTTCGTTACTTAAATTATAAAATAAATGAACCTTATAAGAATTTAGATTTAATAAATAAAGAAAATCTATTAATAAAGTAAAAACTCTACACGGTTAATAGTGCAATTAAATAAAAGATGAAGAATACATGCTGCATAGTACTTTAATTATAGCATCAGATCAATAAGAAGGGAAGGGTATAAAAGAGAAAAATCTCTTTAATCCACGGCATTTCGAATAAACGCTGAAGCTGGTGGCGAATGCTGTCGCCAGTATTGAACTTTAAATAAATCCAAATACTCGTTCCTTTATACACATATACGTTTTTGCATGAATTATATTTCAGAAATGAATTGCAAACACATAATAAGGACTTACACACAGTAAATGTAAGGAATATTTACTTATGTTAAAAGCAATTAATCAGTTTGTTGATTTGTGAAAGGTTTACTTCACAAGATTTCCAGCTACGGTATAGCTGGAAATGATTTCTCAATTATTAAATCATTTCTCTCTGATAGGTTCGTAAGAGTAGTAGTTGATGGGCAAAAATCAGAAGCTCACAGTATTAATGTTGGAGTCCCTCAGGGGTCCATCCTGGGCCCAACTCTTTTCCTGATCTGCATTACATCCTTACATCATTCGTAGACATTTATGCTGATGACACTACCATCTATAGTAGCACATCTAAGACCGTAAACGACTAAGTTCTCTCCGATTCTCTTTCCTCTGAGCTTGAGCACGTGGTACAATGGGGAAAGGAGTGGCTGGTTACTTTTAATGCATCTAAAACAAAACTTCTATCTTTACATCATCAACGCTCTGATCCCCATCTGGTATCAATTGAAATGAATGGCTTTTGTCTTAGGGAGGCCTCATGTTTTGACAAGCTTCTGGGCTTGACCTTTACTGCTGATCTTAAATGGAACATGTACATCAAATCTGTTGCCAAGGCGGCTGGAAAAATGGTGGACTCCTTCTATCGATCCAGTAGATATCTCACTGCTGATACAATGCTCTATCTATATAAGAGCCAGGTACGTCCAAGGATGGAGTACTGTTTCCACATTTGGACAGGAACTGCGAGAAAGGACTTGTTCTGCCTTGATAGAGTTTAAAATAGACTTCGTAGCCTCGTAGGAGATGTCCTTTTCTCTTCCTTGCAACCTCTATATCACAGAAGAGATGTTGCAAGTTTGTCTCTGCGTTATCGTTATTTTTATGGCAAGTACTCGACTGAGCTTCAATCCATGGCCCCCCGTCGCCAAACTTTCACAAGAAACACTCGTCTAGCTGAAAACAATATCAATAATCCCCCCCACTCTTTATCTGTGCTGAACCTAAACGTAGATTCCATAAACAAAGATTATTTCTTAGAACTGCACACCTATGGAATTGTCTTCTCTTTTCCTGCTTTCATGCTGACTACAATATGGTTGTCTTCAAGTCCAACGTAAACAAGTTCATTACTAATTATTACTATATTGTCCAATTGACTACTGTACAATCTTTTACCCTTATTCTTGAGTGGTCTCTGACCTTGAAAAGTGGTTATACCTATGTAAAAAAAAAAAAAGAAATATTTAGTATATTTTATGAAATGGGGTCCGAAAACCTTACTTTATAGAATACGATTATTGTTTACGCCTTAGAATATTTTCTGTCATAGATTTGTTTAGTCTGTTTCATCGAATAACAACAAAAAAAAATGTGCGGCTATTTAAGAGAAAGGGTTTATTATATTCAATCCAGCCGACGTAGAAAACGGAAAATCAATGAGCCATATTATTGACATAGGAAAAAATGCTGTTTTCAAACTGACCATCTATTTCATTCGCCTTAATTCTTGTTTGTGGTTCTGCCTTGATAAACGATGAGCTATTAGTAAAGAAAACAAAATAAGAAAATGAAAAATGCGGCACGTGTAAAATCAGTTAATGCGGCTCCCAGATTGCTAGTGGTAAATGCTGGCGCTAATATTAAATGCTAAATACAACCCAATACACTTTTAATCATATAAACTTCTTGTAAGAATTATATTTCAGTAATAGATTACAAGCACTTAATATAAAGCACGTACAGTCTGTAAATGTTTGTGCTTTATATCAAGTTTAATCTAGCTATATATCTATAAAAGTAAACGTGTCTGTCTGTCTGTCTGTGTGTCTGTCTGTGTACATTTCCCTACGCATGCTATTCTATCTATATATCTATTAAAGTGAAAGTGGTTGTCTGTCTGTGTATCTGTGTATCTGTGTGTCATTTCCCTACGCAATAACTCTGTCAATTTTCAGTCTACAGACTCGAAATTTGATATAGAGGGTACTGAGATTTAGGAAAATCGATCTGATCGGTTTTCGGCCAGAAGCTTCGCGATTAAGGAGTCAAAGTTCAAGGAGTTGTCCTTTGAGAACTCTACCAAGCTCCCCCGACAATTTTGGGTTTAATCACTTGAAATTTAAGATATAGCTCCCTTGGTCATGGATCTAACTTAATGACTTGATTCGTGCCCAAAACAATATATTTTAAGGGGTCATAATAGAGGTCAAAGTTTAAAAAAACTGACCGCTTTTTTTTTTGCTCAACATACACCTAAAAATACCCGGGCAACGCCGGGCACCTATGCTAGTATATCTATAAAAGTAAACGTGTGTGTGTGTATCTGTTTCTCTGTGTATCTGTCTGTCTGTGTGTCTGTATGTGTACATTTCCCTACGCAATAACTCTGTCAATTTTTAGTCTACAAACACGAAATTTGATATACAGTGTACTGAAATTTGGGAAAATCTATGTAATCGGTTTTCGGCCAGAAATTTGGCGATTAAGGGGTCAGAGTTCAACGATTTGAATTTGAGAACTCTACGAAACTCCTCCGACAATTTTGGGTCTAAACACTTGAAATTTTAGATATAGGTTCCTTGGACATGGATCTAACTGAATAAACTGATTTGAACTAAAAACAATAAATGTTAAGGGATCATAATAGAGGTCAAAGTTAAAAAAACTGACCACTTTTTTTTTTTTGCTTAACATACACCTCCAAACACTCGGACAACACCGGGCACCCATGCTAGTATATCTATAAAAGTTAACGTGTCTGTGTGTGTGTCTGTGTGTGTCTGTGTACATTTCCCTACGCAATAACTCCGTCAATTTTATGTCTACAGACTCGAAATTTGATATACAGTGTATTGAGATTTGGGAAAATCTTTCTGATCAGTTTTCGGCCAGCAATTTGGTTGTTAAAGGATCAAAGTTCAAGGATTTGACCTTTGAGAACTCTACTAAACTCCTCCGCCAATATAGGGTCTAAACACTTGAAATTTCAGATATAGGTTCCTTTGACATGGATCTAACTTAATAAGTTGATTTGAACTAAAAACAATAAATGTTAAGGGGTCATAATAGGGGTCAAAGTTAAAAAGAATTGACCGATTTTTTTTCTGCTCAACATACACCTCCAAACACCCGGGCAACGCCGGGCTGAAATGCTAGTATTATATAAATATATAAATTAAGCTTAATATTATATAAATATATTAACGATTTCTTGGTTACGAATCGACGATTGATTAATTGCTCTCTGCGTAACATATTTCTTAAAATATATTACGCAGAGAGCAATTAATCTATCTTCGATTTGTGACCAAGAAATCGTTAATATATTTTTACAGCGAGATCAGATCAAACCACTTGTTTCAATCTTGGTTAAATAATTCAGAAAACAAAGCAAAGTCTGCCTTTGTTTATTGTACAGAGAATTCTTTTTAGGGAATTGTTTATGAGCATTCGCTTACTTTCCATAAACTGAAAATGGCTGTCCCTCCATAAGTAGCGAATATAAAACACAAAAATATTGATTACTTGACAACTTTTGTGCTTTTATACATTTTTACTTGACTCCCAGGGCAGCAAGGTTTAAATCAAGGCCAGTGGTAGAAATAAAGCCCCCTCTCCAAAGAGGCAGAGTTATATTGTTGCAAAAACAGCGTGGTCGATTCCACGTTAAGTGACGGGTAATAAGCCTTATCTTCTGAAAAATTAGATAAACGGTAAAAAACACTTTGCTACCACTGATTAGTAAGCCATTCTGGGAGAGAACAGATACTACACTTTGAATTATCTATTCGCAAATAAAAATAGAGTTTAAGCTTAAGGACATCAGAGGATAGGTCTTGACTAGACTTATTTTGACTAATTTGTGCATGCATTGCTTCTTTTATTCTTGGGCCATTTGTCCATAATGTTCTCTTTAGTAACCACCACAATACCACATTTACTTAATGGACTACTTCAATTAAAATATGCCCTATAGTTTTAATTGAAGTAGTTTTCACACACACACACACACATATATGTAAATTAAGCTACACAGATTTTTCACCCTCGTAACGATTTATCAGGCTACTGCATACAATCGATATTACTGCGTTTTTATATGTCCCCGTAATATTGAATTTGCTAGGTAGCTAATCAGATTCTTTTTTATTCAGACACTCATTTTTCGTATCAGGCAAGATTAATTTAATTTTAATTTTTTTTTTGTTATTTGGGCTTATTTTTGCAAATATTCTGGCCTGGTAGACAATGCTTTTGGTTAAGCATTTATTTTGTAGCAGACAGGTACGTATATTCTACAGTTACAATTGCTAATGTGTTTGTTTCTATTACGATTTGCGTCATTAATTTTTCTAGTAATTATATATTTCTTTTGTGTTATATTTGTTATTGTTATGATATAATGTTCGCTTATTATATTAAACGCTTTACGTCCATTATCCAAGGTATCTATTATAATAAGAAACAGACTTCTGTCGTCTAAGCATTGAATCAGTTTTGAAAAAAAAAAAAAAGGTTACGTTCTTTTCGATAAATTCGAGATCGTTAAACATAGTTTCTGTACTACTGAAAATATATAAAGTGTGCGTTTTCTACTTTCCTTAAAAAAGAACTACTAAGTATTGAACTCAGTACAAGATAAGAACGACTATTTAAAGGGGACATTTCAAGATGTCCCTCTTTCACGGGGTCGCGCAGACCGAAAAGATAGGGCGACTTTTTTTTCTTTATAATTACAGAAGTTTTATATTTCCATTTATAACTACGACAGAATAAAAAGCGAACTTAAATTTAGTAAATAAGTAAAAAACACAAATATTTAAAAAAAATACAAACATAAAGAATAAGTTTTTAAATACACTGGAGGAAACTGAAAAGCAGAAAGTAGAGAAAATGAAAGCATGAAATTAGGAAATTCATTAAAATATAAGAAAAAAAAATCGGCTATTTCGTAACATTAAAAAGCATTTTTTTTCTAACACTTTATAACAAGTAAAAAAAAGAAAGTAATAATTAGTTTGACCGCAGTTTTATAAAAACTATAAAATTATTTTTAATTAAAAATTAATTAAAATTATTTCAAAAATTATTTGTTAGATCAAAACAGTAAAATCTATATTTTTCGAAGCATCATTATAATATTTTTGGCGCTAGCGGGCGAGCGAGCAAGCGAGCGAGAGAGATAGATAGAGAGAAAGAGATCAATAGAAAGCTAGATACAGAGAGAGAGAGAGAGAGGAAGAGAGAGAGAGAGAGAGAGAGAGAGAGAGAGAGAGAGAGAGAGAGAGAGAGAGAGAATTAACTATCGTTTAAAGTACACGCGAATTTTGCCGGAACGAAACTGAAAATCAATGTCTTTTCTTTTTTTGAATGATTTGTACATTTTCTATAACTCCTGTTCGATGCATTGCATGCATTTGTGCCCAGTTGAAAGTTACGTGAAACTGATACGTATAATCAATTTCTGTCAGCCATGTTGACGGAACAAAGAAAAGGCAAGTTATGATGATTGATGTCTAAACAAAACAAATCAGTGAAAACTGAATGAATAGAAATCTCATTTAACAAAACAATGATCATTTAACATGACAAACATTACAGATATTGAAGTGAAATTAATAAAAAATATTCGAAAGCATTATATATATATATATATACATATATATATATACATATATATATAACTACTAAATTTGCTCACATAAAATTAATATACGAAAGTATAGATTTATGCGTAAACTTTAAGTATTTACTTCAAAAGTGCTCAATATGTAGGTAGAGTTAGTTAGTAAGTTATAAAATGTATATGGCGATTAAGCTACACTGAATATTCCGCGTTTCATCCACTCTAGGACTCTTCGAGCTCATGCGCTAAGCCTGAAGAGTCTTATAATGAATGAGACGCGGAATATTCAGTGTAGCTTAATCGCCATATACATTTTATAACTTACTATATATATATATATATATATATATATATATACATATATATATATATATATATATATATATATATATATATATATATATATATATCCTATTATAATAATTATACCACTGTGAGAGACGTTAAAACATTTAAATATAAATATTTAAATTCCAACGCTATTTCTCGCGGTTGACGTTGGCTGTATGCATTTGTTCCTTGCTAATGGAGTCAGAAATGGCGGTAATCGTGACACCCTGAAGTGATGATCCCTAAATGATGAAACAGTAGTGTCTGTTGGTATTTAATAATTATTATAGTGTATATATATATATATATATATATATATATATATATATATATATATATATATATATATATATATATATAACACTTTGTGCGTATATGAGGAGTTCGTTCCATATGAACTCGGAAACAGCTGGGCGTATTTAAAAAAAGCGTTCACACAAATGTACTTCATGTGTTTGGAAGTGTTCTTAGATATGTTTTGTATCGGAATACCCCCGATAAGTATAGAAAAAAAATGATTAATAAAGCAACGTTCGATTTTACCCAAATTATCACTTATATACAGTCTTGCCTAACAAGTGTATGTGAGAAGTTTTATCACCGCACAAACATAACGGCCCGGCGCAAGAAATGAACAGTAGTAGGTTCTTTGGGTGCCCGGAAAACTCGTCTCGGGAAAACTCGTCTCGGGAAAACTCGTCTCGGGAAAACTCATCTTCGGAAAACTCGTCTTCGGAAAACTCGACCCCGGAAAACTCGACCCCTTTCGCTAGGTAGGAAAACTGGTCCCTAAATATCGATTGAAAACACATTTTACGATCGTTCTTGAAGGAGTTATTGTTTTTTATAAAATAGACTATAGCCCCCCCCCATAATATTTAAAAAAAATATTTTTACTTGTTTAATGTTTTTTTTTGTTTTTTTTTTTAAATAAAATCGATTTTCTAAGTGTCCGTTTCCTACCTAACTGGCTAAGTTCTTAGTGGTTTCACTTATTTTAAAGCGTTTAATATGTTCATACAAAGTTAATTACACATTTTTTTGTTCTTTTTTTAACGATGTTTTTTGGAGTCATAAAAACAATAATAAAAAAACAAAACCAAAAAATTAAAAAACAGGGAGTGATTCGATTCTTCGTTACTTTTTTGTTTTGTTTTTTTTAATTATGATAGTTTTTTTGTTGTTGTTATGTTTTTGTTTTCTCTCATATCAAATACACTCATGCGTTATTTAAATTATAATTTTATCAATTATCAACATTTATCGTGGTCCTGTCAAATTTTGAAAAAAATAACTAATAAATTAAAAGCGAAATATTTTTTTGGCGCGAGAGATGCCATGTGCTAACAATCTCTCGTTAACTCATTTTTAATTTTTTAAAATTTTTACTTCAAAATACTAAAATCAATCATTAAGAGAATAAGTAATCACTAAATAAATTTATTAATAAGTTTTATTGAAAACTCCGCTATCGTTTATCAAGAATCTTTTTAATTTCATTTATTGTTGGTTGTTTATCGGAGGGAGATATAGTTTTACCCCCCTCCTCTCTAAATTATATTTTTAAAAATATTAACGTTTATTATTTTCTATTTAAAACCAAATCTCCCTCAGTAATTTCTTTAATTTTCTATTTTTTAGCGATTATCAAGACACCTAAGATGTGATATACCGGACATTATTTCTCGTTCTCACGTAACACTCGACATGTTTTTCTTTGTTTTCTGTGTGTGTGTGTGTTTTTTTTTACCGAATAAACAAATAAATTAAACAACAAACAACATAGTCGGCGAGGTAGAAACATCGATTTTACTCTTTTATAAACAACAGCAAATAAGTAAATTCTTTTTATATTAATAAAATAAAATATGCGGTCTCGTTTATGAACATAATAAACGCTTTAAAATAAGTGAAACCACTAAGAACTTAGCCAGTTAGGTAGAAAACGGATACTTAGAAAATCGATTTTATTTAAAAAAAAAAAATTAAACAAGTAAAAATATTTTTTTAAAATATTATGGGGGCTATAGTCTATTTAAAAAAAAAAAACAATATCTCCTTCAAGAACGATCATAAAATGTGTTTTCAATCGAATTTATTCAATAAGGGACCAGTTTTCCTACCTAGCGAAAGGGGTCGAGTTTTCCGGGGTCGAGTTTTCCGGAGACGAGTTTTCCGGAGACGAGTTTTCCCGGGACGAGTTTTCCCGGGACGAGTTTTCCTAAATTCGGTTCTTTGATAAGACTGGATTGCGTTCGAAAGGAATGTTTCTGTTTGGAGCACAACTGAACCAGGATACTTAGCTTTTGCATGTAAAACTTTAATCCAAGCAGTTATATATAAAAAATAATTTTATAAAGTCAACTGTAGCTTCTCAACAGTGTCATGTAGACTACATTGTATTGTTGAGCAAGTCACTGCGAGGAGGCACGTGAAGCTTTATCCCGGAGAGAAAGAGAGAGAGAGAGAGAGAGAGAGAGAGAGAGAGAGAGATGGGTAATAAAGAAGTTAGAACACCCTTTATAGTTTTTTGTTTTATCTGCTGGTGTTACCATTACGTTGAGAAAACAATATATAGGCCCGTGCTTGTTGACGCATCATTGGCTTTAAATTTTTTAATGAGTGGAGTAGGTCGCATCTTAGAGACATTATTTTCGTAAATTTTTTTAAACGAGTCAGAACAATTATTTTTAATAATACAATAATTTTTTAATAATGCACACACACACACACACACACACAAGCACACACACACACACACACACACACACACACACACACACACACACACACACACACATATATATATATAAAGTGAAAGTGTCTGTCTGTGTGTCTGTGTGTGTCTGTCATTTCTCTACGCAATAACTCTGTCAATTTTCACTCTACAGACTCGAAATTTGATATACAGGGTACTGAGATTTGGGAAAATATTTGTAATCCGTTTTCGGCCAGAAATTTGGCTGTTAAGGGGTCAAAGTTTAACGATTTGCCCTTTCAGAACTCTACCAAACTCCTCCGCCAATTTTGGGTCTAAACACTTGAAATTTTAGATATAGGTTCCTTGCGCCCAAAACAATACATTTTAAGGGGTCATAATAGGGGTCAAATTAAAAAAAAATGACCGCTCTTTTTTTTTTTTTTTTGCTCAACATACACCTCCAAACACTCCGGCTGAAATGCTAGTATATATATATATATATATATATATATATATATATATATATATATATATATATATAAAGATTTCGATACATGTGTATACATATGAATGTTGCGAGAATTGAGACTGCGAAGCAAGTGAATGACGTCCGACGTTCTACTATCTGAACTACTAGCAGTGTAAGAAACTAAATGTTCAATATCAATCTATATAATTATAAAACTCAAATGACCTTGTAACGAGTGATGTAACCCACTTTCCGGTTTACGACATCCGGTTGCGCATGCGCGCATAAACATTAACCCATAACAACGTAAACAAATAAACACAAATCGCTTCTTTTGCAGATTGACCTGCGCACTGAAATATTAACGTTATTATTTCGAAATCATTATTTAACATGGGAAGAGTGGGGGTATTTTGCAACTATTTTTATTACAACTATACTGTCGCTATTTTCTTACAACTAAACAACTTTAACCCGTTGACAAACATAAGAACAACTGTAGTAAAGCCAAGACTACTACTACTACTATTACTACTACTACTACTACTACTACTATCTATCCGTCCCTTTTTCTTCCTTCCTTCCTTCCTTCCTTCTTTTTTAATTTTTTGTTTACATTTTTAGATACAAAATAGTTGTGTGACAACGGTGAATTTGTTGACATATTTACTAATATGTTAAGATATTAGTTTTATTTTGTTTGTTTAGTTTTTTTTTTGCTTCAATTTTATTAATCATTTTTTTTTTCATATTTTAAGTTTATATAACTTGGTTGAAGGATTCCAATATCGGTTTTTCATTCTTATATTTCTCATCGGTAGGTTCATGTACGTTTTTGCTGCTTAATGACTTACGTCGGCGTTCGATTCGTAGGTAAATCATGTTTAATTTTCGATTTTTGAGCGATTATTCGGAAAAATATGTAACTTTACCCGAATTGGAAGGATTTTTTTTTTCATGTTTGAGTGATCCGTCCGTGATTGTTCATTTTAATATACTTTCATATAAATGTTTCTATTATGTCAAAAAAAAACTATTTTCTTTACGTCACAAGGGTCACGCTCATACATGAATTCCATAGCTAATATAACATACTGACTCAACGGGTCACGGGTAGTCTAGTATAATAATAACATTCATTTATTTATATATTCTTACGGTATTTATAACTAAAAATACTCAGTTATTATTACAGAAAACCGTTGTATTTTTCACTAGTTTTACCATATGTATGTGTGTATGTATACACATGTCATACATACATGTATATAGATGTCTCTGCATGTATATACATATATATCCGTTTGTCTATCTATCTACTCCCTTTCTCTCTCTCTCTCTCTCTCTCTCTTTCTCTCTCTCTCTCTCTCTCTCTAAGGAACATTTTGCTTAAATTCTCTAAATCAAAATTTACAATAAATTTATTTCTCAACAAGAATACAATCTAAAAATATCGTAATCCCATTGAGTTTCAATGAATGCTTTTGAATGAATTTCCTTTGAGGAAACTTTATGGAATAATGAAGAGAAACATTGTTTTATCAATTGTCGAAAAATAAATTTGTAAATTTTAATTTACAAGGTTTAAATTCACTTTTCTTCATATGATTGCTCTATCTCGAATGCTTAGCGTTTTTTTTTTATTTAGTTAGGATTGTCATATAAATGTTCTACTAATATGTACACATGCTTCTAGTTTATAGAATTATTCAAGTTGTAAACTGAAATAATGTTTACTTTTATATATAAATACATATACACACAGTTTTGGAAGCTCTTTAACATTGAAAAAAACATAAAACAAATTTTAATTTAATTTTTAATCCTTCCTTGGAAAAATATTTTGTCAGTAAGTCATTTTATCTCCTACAGTCGCTGAACAAACCTGCATGCATACATGATGATCGCAACGTCTTGTCTTTGGCTTTGGAAGGAAATAATTAAGTCTAATGTTAACAAATTCCTTATGAACCGCCCCCCTAATTAAACACTTCATAAAATCTCCTCACTAACGTGATGTACTTGCAATAACCCTTATCCCTGAGTGGCTTCCGGGCCTTGATAAGTGGTGATCACTGTGTAAAAAAAAAAAAAAAATATATATATATATATTTCTTTACCAACAATGCTTCAAGCAAACTACTACCTACTCTTATATATGTATATATATATACATATGTGTATATGTATTTATGTATGCATGTATATATGTGTATATGTGTATATATATATATGTTTATATGTATATATATATATATATGTATATATATATTTCGATATGTGTGTGGGGTGGAGAGGACTCCCAAAAGCCCTGTTAAGGCAACCCCTCTGGGTGAAGCATACATACATACATACATACATACATACATACATACATGCATACACACACGCACATATATATTCTTGTATACTCATTCGGTGTATCGATTATAACCCCCATCCATCTATCATGATCGATCGTTTGAATGACATATTTTAAATTAATTATTTTTTAGTGTTTTGTTTTTCAACTTAATTGACTATTTTATTTTGTCCGTCCTGATTGTTTTGAATTATCCTGTGAAGAAATACAGAAGATTTTAAGATAAATGTGTTTTCGTCTATCGCGGCCGCCATTTCAAACATGAAAGCGAAAGCAACAAAAATAAACTTGATCAACATGGGAAAAGAACACGAATTTTAGACACTTTTGCTTGTTTTTATATTTTGAATTCGTTTCAGTTTGATTTGGCAACAATTCTTGTTTTGTGTCAGTTCGTGTGGCGTCATTGTGTCCTTCGTGGTCGAGACGCTAATGAACCTTGTCTAGATTCTATGACAGTAGTGACATCTATGCAGTAGCTTCACCCGTCTTTATTTCGCACATCGGGAACCGCCAAAAAATGTAGAATAACAAAAAGGTGTTTCGTTGTTCAGAAAGTAAAAGTACACACTCATAAATTCAATGTGGGGCATATTTATAGAGCTGTTGAACCACTGAATCTTCAAAATATGTCATTCTAAATTTCATCTGATTGTTTTATATTACGGCATACTTATCGATAGATATATATATCAATAATAGCAGGCCGCCCGGCTGTGCCTGTTTGTGGGTTACGCTTAAATATGATATTTTAATTCATGCAGATGACGTATTTATTATTATACAGTCAATTATCTATCAATTATTATATTGCACTTAATATATAGCCGTGATTTCAAAATTAAAATATAATATGACTTAGATACCATCAGGAATCAAAACCGAAACATACAACTCTCCAGCCTCATTTCCTGGCCTCTGTGCCACGCCTATGGACACATAATTAAGTAAAAATAACGTTGTTTAATCTATTGATATAGATTAGCGCATGTTAATATCGTCGACTACTTTTGACCGTTTTTGACCGTTTAACAGCAATGTTCGCTGGATAAAAACCAAATAGAAAGTGTGCTACACGTCTAAATACCCTGTATATTAAGGTTTTACTCTATAGATCAAATATTCTGAGAAGAATTGTGTAGAAATTTTCACACACACCGACAAGTTCACTTTATATATATATATATATATATATATATATATATATATATATATATATATATATATATATATATATATATATATATAACTATTTACTATAATAATTATAAAATACCTTCAGATACTAGTGTTTCATCGTTTCGGGAATCACGATTAACACGAATCGATAGAATAGAACCCGGCGACAGAAGCCAGAATGCACTGTTCATAACTTGCCCTACGTATGAATACACTTTATATAAGATTTCAAATGTTTAGATCAAAATTTGTCTGAGTAATTTTGTAGAGACCGCATAAGTCAATTCTTTTTTAACTTTGACCTCAGGTTTGACCCCTTAATAGTTATTATTTTAGTCTCAAATCAAAATACAAAGTTTTTCTCATCCCAAGTTACCTACATCTAAAATTTCAAGTCTTTAGAGCAAAAATTGGCGGAGGAGTTTGGTAGAATCTGCAAAGGACAACTCTTTCAACTTTGACCTTTTGGCAACCAAATTTTCGGCCCAAAACTGATTAAAATGCTTGTCGCATGTCTGAATACCCGTTATGTATAAATTTCAAATGTCTAGACCCAAAATTTGCTGAGTATTTAGCTAGACATCGCAAAGGTCAATTTTTTTTAACCTTGACCCCTTGGCAGGTAAAATTTTCAACCCAAACCGATTAAAAACTTGCCCATCTCTGAATACCCTTTATGTAAAATTTCAAATGTTTCGACCAGAAATTGGCTGAGTAATTTGGTAGAGACCGCAGACCTAACTTTTTAACACTTTGACCCCAATTTTGACTCCTTAGCATTTATTGTTTTGGGCCTAAATCAAATAAAAAGTTTGATCCATGTCCAAGTATCCCACATCTAAAATGTTAAGTATTTAGACTCAAACTGTTTGGTAGAGTTTTCAAAGGCCAAATTGTTGAACTTTGACCCCTTAACAGCTAAATTTATGGCAGAAAACCGATTAAAAAGATTTTCCCAAATTTCAATACTCCTTATGTAAAACCTCGAGTCTCTAAACAGAAAATTGACAGTGGTATTTGGAAGGGAAATGTACACAGACGCACCTATATAATATGTTTATTATTATAATATATATATATATATATATATATATATATAAGCTGAGGTTACTGTTATTTATAAGCATGTTTAGGTCAGTTAGTTACTAGTAACTAGAGACTTCAGGCTATACAGCTAATACGAAGCAAAGTTTATTTTCGTATAAGCTGTATCGCCCGAAGAAGTCTCTAGTAACTAGCAGACCGAAAGATGCTCATGACTGTGTAGTAAAATATTACTGCCTATGTAAAAACAAATAAAGAGTATATATATATATATATATATATATATATATATATATATATGTGTGTGTGTGTGTGTGTGTGTGTGTGTGTGCTTCCACAAAACTTCTGACAATAGTGGAAGGGAGACTAAAACTTGTTTCAAGTGATCTGAAATAACGGCAAGGGGAGACTTGATTCCAAATATTAATTATATGTTATATCTCCTCTCTTTTGGGTATAAGGTATGATGATGAATGTCTTCAGTATTAAATAATCCTTATAAACTGTGAAATTTACTTCATGTATGAAGACCAAAGAAAGGAGATATCACATATGAGAAATATTTGGAATCAAATCTTCCCTCGGTATAATTTCAGATCATTTTAAACATTGGAGCAAGTTCCCCCCCCCTCATCAAGACCAGAGGTTTTGTGGAAATATCAGATATTTTGTAATTTATATGCAAAAGTAGGAAAACAAACGATTATTAATTGAAACATCTTATTACCGTAAAAAATGCCAAAAGTAGTCACTGGATGATCGCTGATCTCATTAATGTTCGACCTTCAGAGCAAATGTCACATAGTCCACTACACACTTCAGGTCATTACCTTTCCAACGAGTCTTCATTTGTTAAATTCCGATCAATATTGAAATGATCGAATGCTTGGTTCTATTGCACGGAACTACATGAAAATTTGCAGGTTTTTTTTTAAGATTATAATATGGTTTAAATTTTATGACAATTAGTAAGAAATACCCTATATTTTCAAATCAATAAAATATGCCCAAATTTGCCTACAAACTAGCTTTAGTTTTTCTGCTTTCGGATGAATTTCTATAAGGGGTTTTTACTTGGTTGTCTCCCCTGTGGCCTTGCCAGGCCACTAAAATAATATTTCCTTGTGCTAGAAATTTTTCATCTGATATTCTAAGCAGTTATGTAGAATGTAAAACTATTCATAAATATGATTATGAAACCAATCATCCCCATAAAAACGAATACATAATTAATTAACGGCCGCTTTGCCAAAAAACAAAAAGTATGCAACTTAGTAAACTTGCCTGTAGTAGCTCGCATATGTGTAACTGAGTATATTAAGAAGTTCGTTTTAAAAAAAATTAAATAGAAAATTGCGCATTGAATATCAATGTCAAAGTGAGAATAAACTCAGCTTTATAGGTATACGAGCAGTTTTGCCCAGGTATAACTTTATTTTCACACACACACACACACACACACACACACACACACACACACACACACACATATATATATACATATATATATATATATATATATATATATATATATATATATTAAAATGTTTGACTCATGTCCAGCTATCTATATGTGTATCTATACCTATATCTATAATTTCAAGTGTTTAAACCCAAAATTTGCAGAGGAGTTCATGATAATCCAAAGGCAGAAATCCATGGAATAATTCACAAAAATGTGTACAAGGAAAAAAAGAAAAAAAGAAAAGATTCCAAACTTATTAATAAATAATAATAATAATAATAATAATAATAATAATAATAATAATAATAATAATAATAATAATAATAAATATTTTTCTTTTTCTTTTATTATTTTTCTTTTATTAATATTATTGGAATCTTTTCTTTTTTTCTTTTTTTCCTTGTACACATTTTTGTGAATTATTCTATGGATTTCTGCCTTTGGATTATTATGGACCATCTTCTTCCAATTACGGGATTTCCTTGGATTTTACTTGTACAAATGGAAATTCTTTTAACTTTCTTGAAGTTTTACATTTGGATTTTACCGTCACTGGATTTTTTATCTTCCACCAGACTATCCATTCATGTGTAATCACCTTTTTCTTTACCATATTCCCTCTGCTTAACTTATTTTGTTTTCAAGAAAGATCTTTGACTTACTTGTTGTTTCATCAAATACTTCTGCATGCAAAATCCGATCCCGCATTTTGCTAATTCCTACCCTCTGATTAGAAGGAGAGTATTTCTTCGAAACTCCGCGGATTAAGGACTATCCATTTATCTAGTGTTTCCTTTTCAGATTAAATATGTTTTTAACTCATTTCAAAGTGTTTTTTAACATATTTTATTAACTGTTTTCTCATATATATATATATATATATATATATATATATATATATATATATATATATATATATATATATATATATATATATATATATATATATTCCGTCCAAAGTTTGAACATACAGCAATAATATCGTAGGATCTTTGTGCACGCCGGTCGTCCATAGAATATTTTTCAAAATTATTGCCTACTTTACCAATGATTAATTCGTTAAAATATTTAAAAGCTGGCACCCCAAAATGAGATGAAAATCTTGGTACAGGCTCAGCTTGAAGCACTGGGCTATCTAACCAAAATGAATTGCAGCATATTTATGAAGTCACAAATCACCCGTGAATGGCATGTTGTTGTCATATCTGGGCTTGTATACTCCCCACTATTCTCTTCTCCTTGGACTCAAACATGTTTTTAAACTAAATATGTCCCGCACTGTCTACGTAGTTCCTGTCTTTACGTCATTGCTTATATTTGCCCTCCTGTGTATTTTGGGACATATACATTTACGAGATGTGCTTTGGCGGACGGAGTACACTTTTATTATTTCAACGTGAATCGTTCCGACATCTGAATTGTAGCAAAATCCAACCCCTTCACGCTAGAGAATGGCATATGCCAAAAAATGTTCTACTCTAATCACTCATTTTCTGGGACCGCTTGACTTGGGATTATCCACTCTGCACCCTGTTTCTCCAACTATACTAAGATGCAGAAATTTAAATGTAATGTGGACAAATATCTTGCTATCCAACTCCCTACAAATCTGGCTTCTACTAACAGTTACTTCGCACGTTGCAGTGGCAAGCAACGTAATTTATGACGACTAAAAATTAAAAAAAATCACACGGTGTGACCGTTAGCATTTACACGAACACACACACACACACACATATATAAGTTGCGAGGTTCTTTTGGGTGACGGCTACTACACAGCGAGACACGATGGTGTATCTAAGTACCTCCACCGGACAATCTGTAAAAAATTAAACATCCAATGTAGCAGCAAGTCCTGGGAACATCAACCTAAAAGAACAGTTGGAAATGACTTATATACCATACATTACGAGCATGTAATCCCTAAAGCCACCTGCCTTGAAAATGCTGCTGTAAAACCTGGCATAGTTATATGGAATAAGTCAGAAAGAGTGGCAACCTTGGTTGAAGTGAGTGTCTCTAATGATGGAAGTCTGAACAGAGCTGAAAGAGAGAAACAGACCAAATATCAAGGTCTCATGTATGATTTGAACAGAAACTAGAATCCTAGAGAGATAGCAACCCTACCAGTTATTATTGGTGCTACAGGACTTATGAAAAAAACCTGAAGTCCTACCTAACTAATATTCCTGGTGAACCAAGTGCCAAAGAGATCCAGACAAATGCACTTAAGGGAACAGCAAGAATACTAAAAAGAGCTCTCGGTTGGTTTCAATAAAAAGCAGGGCAATGTTGGCAACTGGCTTGGCTGCCCTATACCCAGCGTTACAATCTTCAAAGGAAGAAAATTAAAAAATATATATGTATGAATGTCTGTATGCATGTAGTATGTATGCATGCATATTGTTAGTAAACATTCCCGAACCAGAAGACATATGTAATTATTACTCACAAAATTTGATTTATATTTTTATGAAGTACATCTTACACGTGTTTTGTTGAACAGCGGAAGACGGCTAAACAACTCATCAAATACAAAAATATATTTCTCAGGATATAGTTATAAAGATTTATGTAGATATGTATACATATATATAATACAATTAATTTATTGCAGTAGTATATTTCTTGCCCTTCTCCTCTTCTGATGAGAAGCATTTAGCCCCGAAATGCCATGGTTTTTCTTAATTTTCCCTATAACTTTTCCTTATTGACATAATAAAATTATATATAACTTTTTTCTCGTCTTTCATTTACTCTTATATATATATATATATATATATATATATATATATATATATATATATATATATATATATATAAGTTTCGCGGTTAAATTTTAAATTCTGAAAAAACAACATATAAAGATGTATATTCGATTTAAGAATTTATTGTTTGACAAAGGAATATATAGAAGGAGTTATTTTAATTTCCTTAATCCATGGATTTTCAACACTGGCTTATATCACCACAGGAAATGAAATGCAGTTAGGAAAATGTTCAGCTGCGAATGGACGCTATTTTGTTTTTCAGCACAATTATTGAAAATAGTTTTTCTGGGTGGTTGTGTATAATTATATGGAGAAAATCGAATATATGTCTCTATATGTTGTTTTTTCAAAATTTTAAATTTAACTACGAAGCTAATATATTGCTCTATTCTTAAATATTGAGCTTTTTCTTTTGGGCTAGGATCACCTTGAAGTAATACTTTAAGTAATATCTATCAGGATTTTTCATCTGAATTCTATCAGTGTCTAATCTCGCTTATATATATATATATATATATATATATATATATATATATATATATATATATATATATATATATACGTTGTGACTATAACAACCAAGATGAGGAAGTCAGTCTGGCAATCTCAATATATATATATATATATATATATATATATATATATATATATATATATATATATACATACACACTTCTCCAGTTTTCATGGATTGAACACTGTGGTAGGTGGAATTGCCAGATTTTATTATGGATAATACAAATATTTTTATGCAAATAAGTTTCGTTCATTATCATTGTTTGTTTATATGTTTCAAGTATTGATGTTCACAGGAAAACTTGGGTTTCCCTCCAGGGACCGGGACATTGATAAACATTGCAAAACTTCTGTGAGCATCTAAAAACCCATTAATTACTTTTTCCCAAATCTATATACTTATATGGTCGATGGATATTTACGTGAAAAATGAGAAAACTACGTTTTAACCCCCAGGGAGATGAAAATTTCCCAAGTTGGAAAGATTTGCTATTAACTTCAATATCAAAAGACTTCATTTGATTAAACGTTGGTTAAATGAAATGAACGGCGAAGGACTAAACTGAAGGAATAAGATGGAATAAAAACGAGGAAAAGATTGTTTCTTTAATTGAAAAAATTGTTTGCTGCTAAAACTTAGTTACGTAGTATACTCCTCCTGATTAACTCTATTATTAATAACTAGCAGGGCTATCCGGCGTTGTTGGATTAAAAGTGTAACATATTTCGATTAAAAGTGCAGCTCTTCTCTCTCTATTTTCATTAGTTGATTCAGGATTTTGCACGTCTAGTCTGACAACTGAATTGGATGTAGTTTGCTTTATTGTGCCGCCATTTGGAATATTTTTGAGTGTTTTATTTTTATTACTTCTAGCGATAATTATATTCGGTATAAGGTACCCCTTTAAAATTGCCCCCTTACATTCTAGTCGTCCCGAACTGTAGACACACACACACACACACACACACACACGCACACACACACACGCACACACACATATATATACATATATATATATATATATATATATATATATATATATATATGATTAGTTTTTTTGGGGAAAAAGAATTCCAGCAGAGTGCTCAATTAAAAGGAAAATTCGAAAAATAAGAGCGTATTTATATTTTTTGTATTTTGTGTGCAGAAAGTTGTTAGATGAGACAAGTCATTGGTACCGTCGGTTTCAAGCCTGATAATTAGGACCGTTTTAGATATCCATATCAAACTCTCTTCAGAGATGAGTATTGGCGGAAGTGAGTTTACTTTGGATATCTAAAGCGGTCCTAATTATCGTGCTTGAAACCGACAGTACTTGTCTCATCTAACAACTTTCTGTACACAAAATACAATATATATATAATACAATATATATATATATATATATAAAGCTGTACCCTGCCACGCGTTGCTGTTGCTTAATTTGGCGAAATGGAAACATTCCAAAATGAGGAAATGCATGTTTCTTATATGCTTAATTTCCCATTACATCGTGATACACAATTTTTTGTTGTTCCGTGTTCCAAGCTGATATAGAGATTTTCTCGTGTTCTGACTCTTGAGCACGCAGCATAAATTGTCCGTGTGAGAAACAGTCAGTGTGGTGATGTTCTGCAAGTGGATACGCATATTTTGAGTTAAGTTTAATGTGTTCACATGGCGCTAACTTTAATGTGTTCACATGGCGTAAAGTACTTGAGGCAAACATTTATTTAATTTGCTGGTGTTGATTGAGGAATTACAGGTAACGTTTGTCTGAAATTTCCTGCAAGCAATATTACTGTATCCTCAAATTGTCTGACATTGTCAAGCAAATCTTGCAAAGATCGATCAAAAGTCTCAAGTAACTTTTGTGCATTTCTGTGATATTTTTCCCATGCTGGATGTTTTCGAGATATTGGGATATTAGGAGTTTTGAAAAAAAAAATGAATGTTTAATAGTTATATCAAAGTAGAATGAGTAGTTCTTTCTACGTGGTAGTAAGGTCACAGCTCTTCCACATGCAGCAAGAGCTAAGACTATGTCATTTTGTCATCGGACGACTGTCAAATTTAATTAAATTAGAAAGGTTTTATCAGTTGCTCCTGGTGCTGTTTTAATTATTATTAATTTTCAGATAACTTCCATTCTCACTGTAAGTAATTAAGGTGACTAAAACAAGATTATCAATGTTGCGGCAATGCCTTATTCAGTGTAATTAACTAAAATACTAAAATAGGATTGTTTAATGTTTTCACAATGCCTTAATCGCAGTAAATTAGGTGACTAAAATAAGATTTATTCATGTTTTGACAATACCTTATTCCCTGTAATTAATTTAGGAGACAAAAATAGAAAAGAGATTAGAGACGGATAAATGGAGAGGAAGATAGAGGGTTAGAGATAGAGAAATAGAAATGGAAATAGAGGAAGAGAGGAAGATAGAGAGAGATAGAATGATGGAGAGATAGACACAGAGAGAAACAGAGAGAGTTAGAGGCAGAGAGGGAGAGAGGCAGATAAAGAGATAGAAAGAGTGAGAGAGAGGGGGAGAGATATATAGAGTGAGTGGGAGAAAGAAAGGGCCTCAAAGAGAGATAGAGAGATTGATAGAGAAAGAGAAAGATAGCGATAAATGGAGAGAGAAAGAGGAAGAGAGGGGAAGAAACAGAGAGTGAACTAAACTTCATCGTTTTTGTCCTCGATTAGTAAAGGAGAAATCCTTCTAGACTGAGACAATTTTTATTTTTGTTCCTTTCAAGAGTATCCCCTTTTCGGAAGCAGGGTTTTCCACACATTAAAAACCGACAGGTATTTGTGTAGAATTTGACCCAGTCGTAACTAATGGTCGCTTGGGTTTGCTCGAAACATGCCATCAACCGCAGGCTTTCGCCGAATGTCGCCGATTATCAAATCGTAAGAAAAACACTGAAGAAAACCTTTAAATATAATAAAATCACAAGAAGAAAAAATGAATAAAAATAACAAGTTCTATTTTATTCTTGTAACGATTAGTGTAAAATGTTTTTTTACGCAGTGTAAAGTAACAATCCTTATTTTTCGACATTAGTTGATTAATAGGATTTATTATTTTGATTATTTGATAGTAAATATATAAAAATGAACAATGTTAGTGTAGAGTAAAATAGTAAAACAATCAATAAGAAAAATATGAAAACAAAAAGAATTTTTGTTGCGTTCAAAAGTTGGCGGAATTTGGCCGAAAAGAAACGATTTCGAAAAAAGAAGTTTTTTTTTTAATATTGTAATATGTTTAAATCTTAAAGATATAAAAAATACGCTTGGATAAGATAAAAACGCTATCGCAAAATGTCGAGGCAATCGGTTACGTAATATTTTAGCTTATCGATTACGAACAAACGTACTGTTTACGTTTATATATATACTATATATATGTTTACGTTTATATATATACTATATATATTTTACAACTTACCATATATATATATATATATATATATATATACATATATATATATATGGTAAGTTGTAAAATATATATAGTATATATATAAACGTATATATATACTATATATTTTATATATATATTTTACAACTTACCATATATATATATATATATATATATATATATATATATATATATATATATATATGGTAAGTTGTAAAATATATAGTGAAAAGATTGGGGGGGGGGCGTCGAGATATTCTAGGTCGCCTGAGGAAGTCTCTTTTACTGAAACAGATGGCTATTCGTAGCGACCATATGTAACTGTTTACCCTCAAATAATTAATATATATATATATATATATATATATATATATTCGTTTTTTATACATTTACTTATATAGATAAAATAGTTTTCCATGAAGACAGGTTTCATCGTGTCTGCGGTTCATCTGCACGACTAGCTATACTGAGGTTCAATATCACCACCAAAGGGCCTGTGGTCGAGGGCTACAAAGGCTCGGTTACAATTACCTGCTATTTTTAGAGAATAATGATTTCGATGTTCTAAGAATAAGATCCCCCGTCACAAGTATATTTTAAAAATAAGAATACAAGATTTTAATTACAATTATACACTATAATCACGTTAACACTCCGGTTCCCGTTAGATAACCGAAGTTAAGCAACGAGGAGCCTGGTCAGTACTAAAATAGGTGACCATTTCGGAATTCCAGGTACTATGCTTGTTCTCCGTTTATCTCGGTATTGTTTCCAGTCGTCCTGAACCTCGTCTTGCCACTAAACTCATGCAGTGTCGTTTCAAAGAGTTGTGGTTAAATATAGCGCAACCCTTATCTGACGATTACCCGGGTATCCATTGTCTCATGAAACGGAATGAAGGCATCGATAATTTCTGACATGAGAATAGATAATTTGTATTATTTAGGTTATTCGAACTAATTATCCTCGTATTGTAGATTCGTGGCGTTTACAGTATTGACTACCCTCTACTTAAACTGACAATCTTTTCTGGAGTTAAAGGTTCAATTCCTACGACAGGCTATCATAACTAAGAATAAGTATTTATCTATATAATATACTAAGGAAGCCTTATATTCGTACATACATTATATATAAGCTTATGCCCTATTTTAAATATAGTATTACTCGATTACCAAAAATATAATGTAAAAAAAAAAAATAGTTTAAAAAAATCACCTGATGTCGTTATTGTATTAAATATAAAACCCGAACTTAAATATAATTTCGAAGCTTTCGAGTTAGGATAAAATTATAGTGTTTTTTTCCCCACCTTTTTCTGTCCATCGCATTTTCCAACTCCATAAACTTCGACTCCGAAATCATTCTCTATATAACACAAGACTAGGTTCAGTGATAAAGTTACAAACTGTAATTACCTCCGGGTCGACTTCTATTCAAAATATTATTCTCATTTTATCAAGATTTCGGTAAAACTTGATTGCGCACTGACACGAGCATTCTCATCACAGTTCTCCGAGCCTTACAACTTCCAAGCTGACGCATAATAAATTGAAACCAGGGTTTTTTTTTTATTTGTAGCACCATCATTACCTTTCTCTTTGTTTATTTGCCCCCAGATTTTCCTAGATTTATTGCCTACGTTATGGCCGAGGATATCCAGGTACACTTTGTATCAGAAGGAGACTGACATATACTACTCTTTGCCCAAGTTTTACCTAGAACTGTACAAGGCATGCGCGTTCTATCTTCCTAAAGTATTGTATATACTCGCTTACCTGGAGACCTATAAAACCTAGTAATCCCAAATGGTCACCCATCTCGTACTGGCCAGGCTCAACGTCGCTTAACTTCGGTGATTTAACGCAAACCGGTGTGTCAAAATAATTATGTCGTATAGATCAGAGACCCCATCTACGTATGTATTAAATAAAAACTGCCGTTAGATGATTACTAGTTCTCTATTGGTATCTTGGTTAGGAGCAGTGTGTGGTATCTGTTCAGATACTACGCATTTTCTTTTCAGTCCTTTGTCAGTAAAGGAGAAATCGAAGATTGAATCAATTTTAATTTTTACTAATCCAGAGTGCCCTTATTTTGGGGAATTGGGCTTCCTCACATAAAAAAATCCGACATTGTATTACACTATACCCTCATGGGGGCAAATAGATATATATTTCTATTACTTTTTTGTTACAAAATATACACCGACAAAATAAATTAGTCTTTAAAATATTCGCAAACAAAGCATGTGTGTGGTATTCATTTAAAATGACCCAAAGAGTGTTGCCACCCTGTAAAATTTAACAACCACTTACGATATTATTAGGATTATTAAGACTACTGTTCTGATCTTGAGTATTTTCTTTCAGCAGCCGATGCATAACATCCGACCGTATTCATGTGTATCTTGTCTAAATCGGAAATATTTCCGCCAAACTCGGGAATCAGCATGGAGTGTGCGCAAGAAAAAGTGGCGTAACGGAAAAAATATTAAGTAAAATTTTCGCCCTCAACTACACTTATTTGGAGGCTGAAGGGTCAATCCTGAATGCGCATGATACCACGAATGCAATTGCTAATTACTTAAGACTCGTACTCGGTCATGGCTGGCGGAACGAGAGCATGCTACCCCTTGTGAATTAAACAAAAGATTTCGTTCGAAATTCGGTATAGATTCCCGAGTTCGATATAAAAATTCCCGAGGTCGACAAGCAATTGCTGAAGAAGGTTATACGTAATATTGGTTGGAATGTTTTGAAAATAACATATAAGACGAGAACAGTAGTCGCAATAAATCAAAATGATACAAATTAGCAATCCTGACCTAAAAAAATCAGAAACAACCATTTACTATATTTTTTCATCTTTTTCTTCATGCGTTTTGAATTGCCCTTTCCCTTTCCAACTCTTCCTTCCTTCCTTCCTTCCTTCTTTTCTTTCTTTCTTTCTTACTTCATAGCGTTTTCTTCATTTTTCCTTCACTTTCAGAGTTCATTGATTTGCTTATTTTTTCTATTCTTCTTCTCTCTGTCTTTCCGTTTCTCTTTCAACGTATTTCACCTTTATTTATGTCTTCCTTTGATTTATAATCTTCTTTCTTTCTTTTTCTTTCCCGTGTTTTTCGTATTACCCTTTCTTCGTCCATTCATTTTATATTGTTTCCCCCCCTTCTTTTTTCATGTCCCATTGACTGGAACTCTTTCCTCTTTCAAATTTTTTTTCTACTCGTCCACTTAACCACCGCCTTGGAACCCAGGGGACCCTAACTCCAAAGTATTGGATGTTGTCCAGCTTAAATCGGATCGGCCTTAAGGGGAAGTCGATGGACTGAGAAGTGCTGCCTTGGTCACCGGCCAGGTGTGTCACAATTGGCTTATTTTTAGTTCGAAGAGTTAAGAACTTTTTCCTCATCGAAAATGAATGCTTTTGGGGCCTGTAATATTGGCCACATTCCATCTTTGACACCGGAATATTCAACGTTTTACAATTTACTCAAGAGTAAATTAAGAAATAAATCATTGCATTATCATATCGTAAAAAAATGTGTGTGTCGGTCTGTAACTATAATTACGTCATAATTTAAAATGTTTACTTCTTAATGTGTGAAGTTTGTTGTTTATTTTATATAATACTGGAATAGTAACCCGTATATAGTACAAGTAATTTACAAATTGTAATACTTATTATATGAATGCACGAATGCGAACGTTCGTTTTCATTCATTATCAGAGTAATATTACCATCAAAACAACTTATTTTTATTTTAATAAATCGTGCAGCATATTACATTAAAATGCTATATATATATATATATATATATATATATATATATATATATTATTTTTAAAATGTAATTATCCACTGACACGTGTATCGTCGTCTACGACTCATCAGAGTAGCTGAATATAGCGAGATAAGCTACTGATGAGTCGTAGACGCCGAAACACGTGTCAGTGGATAATTACATTGTAAAAATAATATATATACCGCTCCCCATGTAGGGGTACCAAATTGGTTAAAGGGAAAATTATTTCCAGCTCGCATTTAGGTAAAAATACGATTTCGTAAATAATTGAATTCATTCAAAACTAAAACAAAACAACATATATATATATATATATATATATATATATATATATATATATATATATATATATATACTAGCGGAGGTGGGCGTCCGGCATAGCCCAGGCGTAAAATACGCTGAAATATGATATTTGAATTTGTTCAGATTTCGCATATATTATTATAGAGTCGTGATTTCAAAAATAATAAAAGTATTTGGGCGCTCTCAGCTAGAATCAAAACCGAAACAAAAACTATAATATTCCAAGCTGGTAATATGAACTGATTAAAAATATACTAAGATGAATGTACAAAATGTATAATGATTTTTTTCAATTTTGATCACCGGCCGGAATTGTTACCTACACTGATGATTGCGTAAGGATGAAACGCTAGTGTATCTACGCCTAAATTAATAATCACACACAGTCACAGCAACTGTTGCTCGGAAATCTATATGAATTATTTTTTTATTGTGGTGAAGGCTTTGTGTATAACCAACCACATTTGTTGGTATTACGTCTAACCTTTGCCGGTGCAGATGACTGCCATAGGACAGAGTATACAGCAGGCGCAGGTTTTCTTCTCCTAGATTCACGTCTTAACAAAGATTGGGGGTGCATCTCTCCCAGTGAATTATTGCGCCTCCAGATACCAAGCTGAAACTGTAATAATATTGTATAATTTTGTTAATATTAACTCTAATTAATTTTAGTGACAAAAGGAAGTTGCATTACCTAAATATATTTTGTTCATTAATTTTAAAGGGAGGGAATTCAAATGATAATTAACAAGTGTGTGAAATTATAATGGATTAATATTAAAGATATGTAAGGCATTAAAAAACTACTTTGGACTAGATAAACAACTATCGGATTGTAGGGAGTATTTATTTCTTGTTATACTCTATAATAACACAATTGGCAGAAAGGATTTAATCGACGTTCAAACGTAACATTTTATACAAAACGCGTTAACATGATTTTATAATTTTTAACAATTTTAACCAATTATTCAACGAGTAAACTATAACGTAATTCAATAAATCTTCGTTTGGGTATGCAACATTTTTTACAACTGTTGAAACGAGTATTGGCATTTAAATTTCAACATTTCATAAAATTACCTATCTATTTAGGAAGAAGCCACTTAGCCTGTTGTGCAAGGGGCAATGTGTAGTAACTGTTATTATGCTGCACTTCATCTTTTCTGTCTCTGATCGTTGAAGGAGACAATTTTTAATTTTGCTTTAATCAAGAGTCTCCTTTTTTTACTAGTTGGATTTTCTCTACATTAAAAAACCTCACAATTCGTCTAGCTGGTGGATGTGACCTTAAACTATATCCGATGGTGAGACCCCATATTGCGGGCTTTAGGGAGTGTGGAGCCACCCTTTAATTGTCATTGCTCCCAGGTCCACTCTGACCCGGAGTGGTAGTACCTGTTAGGGTCCCAAGTATGCGTTGAATAGAAACCGACTTAAAAAAAACAAATATACTGTATTAAAAAATTTGTTCTTCACAATCACTGGATTCGGTATTAAATAACCTGAAAAGGGTTGATATGCCGTAAAACAAAAACAAACAAACAAACAAACAAACAATTCGTCTAACACTGCCGTCGTGAGTAGACAAGTAAACAATAATGCGTTTCTTGGCCTTTAAACAGGAGTATAGTGTAGTATCTATCCTGATGCTACACTTCATCTTTTCTGTCCTCGTCCAGCGAAAGAAATCCTTCTGGATTGAGATAATTTAAAAAAAAAAAAATAATACCCAGAATTCCCCCTTTTAAGAAAAATTTTTTTTGTTCATATCCAGAATTCCTATTTTCAGGAAATTGAATTTTATCCACATTAAAAACATACTATCTGTCTAACTCTGCCCTTCTGAGGAGATAACTAAATAGGGAAATGCATACCTTCATTGGATTATCTTCACCACTCAACATCTTTTCCGCTTGTTTCTGGATCAGTTACCAAACTGCATTCCCTCCATATAACAGTCGTTTAAAAGAGTTTGTAATTTCTATTCGAGCCAGGTGTTGATCTCAGCACATTTAATTATGAATAGATGCTAGAGACACATAAATACCTACATTTTCTTCAACTCGTTAGTTGTTATCTGTGATATAAAATGTCTCATTACCATTCGAGGTGATTAATAAGAGAACGAAAGGGTCTTTCCTCAAAATTCTGGATGAATCTGTGCAGAGTGTAAGATCCGGTTACGGACTCAAAAAGCAAAATGGTAGCTGCGCCTGATTATATGCTGGCGATTCTCGCGAAGTAACATGAAGTAAACGTTGAAGTAACGTGAAATCGTGTTACTCATATGCAAATAAGATGATGCCGATTTTAATAAAACGTCTGTTTTCAGATAAAGAGGGTGATTTTAAAAATTATGAGTTTAAATCTTAGCATGTGTACTTACAGTAATGACGAGTTTAGTTGCAAAAAAAAAAAAAAACGTAACCCTAACTTTAACTCCCAGTTTCGATACTCTTAGCAGTGAACGTTGCTTCAGATTCTCCTTTCTTAACTAGTGTATATTGCTTCAAATTTCTTTATCCTTCCATCTGTACGTTGCCTCCGACTTTTCTATTTTCTAACACATATCTAATTAACACTTTATTCAAAACAATACGTTACTTCTAGTATATTTTTCTCTGAGCTAGAAGATGGTTTTGGGTTTTAGTTTTCTTACATATTCACATTTTTTCTAGCGTATACTGCTTCCAGATTTCATTTTCTTAAACTTCCTCGTTGTCTACAACTTCCGTTTTCTAAGTCATGTACATTGGTATAGATTTCCATCTTCTTACCTATCTACGTTGGGGTGACAGTGGTCTAGTGGTTAACGACACAAGCTAGCGAGCTGAATGTTGCAAGTTTGAACTCAGTCCATTCCACTAAAAAAAAATATTTTATTTAAGACAAGCCGAGGTACCCGGCGTTGCCCGGGTGTTTAGTGTTGTGCGTTGAGCAAAAAAAAGAGTGGTAGTAGGCAGGCAGGCAGGCTCGAACCCGTACCGCAAAGGAGGAAAAGAATGCGCAAAGAAAAAAGTGACGTCTTTGCCGTTGCGTCCATCGTCAAACTGGAAGTGGCGAAGGTTTAAATAAAGGCTAGTCGATCGCAAAAAAAGGGATGATTTTCGAAAATATCGGCGAAAAAAGCGACCCCCCTCCTTGTAGAAAAGTGCCCAGTTGAAGGTGAAGAAATTAACGTTTTTCGATATTTGTTGCCCGAAGAGTCGGACTTCAAAACTATACCGATCTCGTAAAAATCCGTCGCCTCCGTCGAAAGTTACATACATTTAAACAGACAGGTGTGATTTATATTAAACATGTTGGCAACCTTTCACGTAATACTTCCCATAAGTACCCGGTATATTTCTAGAAAGAATTCTTACTTGATAATTATCGGTGAAACAAATGCGAAAAATATGATCTTTTGATTCATACGATATGATGATGAGAGCACTTGACGTTGGCTCTAGCAAGTATACGTTGCTTATAATTCCTCTTTTATTATTCATGCATGTTAATCGCATTTTCACTTTCTCTACAGCTGTAAGTTTTTTCCCTCAGTTTTCCTTATTAAAACTCGTACGTTGTTCGCAATTTTCCTATTTCTGTAATCTGTACATGACACCCAATGATACGTTTCATTCAAAATGTAGGCTGTATTAGATGTTGCTTTTCTAGCAAGATTCATATAAAAACCTGTACATTGCCTTCCATTTCTTTTCACCAAATTCGTTGCTTTTAATTTCTCACTCCTGTTATGATGCTCTTAAACTATATCCGATGGTGAGGCCCCAGCTTGTGGGCTTTGGGGAGTGTGGAGCCACCCCTTAATTGTCATTCATCCCAGGTCCACTCTGGGCCGGAATGGTGGTACTTGTTAGGGTCCTAACTATGGGTGAAATAGAAACCGACTTGAAAAAAAATATATATTCTATTAAAAAATTTTTCTTCAAAATCACTGGATTCGGCATTAAATAACCTGAAAAGGGTTGATATGCCGTAAAACAAAAACAACTTGATGCTCTTCATTTTCTTTTTTCATGCACCTGCACGTTGAATTCAAGTTCCCTTTCTTCAATTCCGATACAATTACTAAATCTGATTCCGATTCTAATAAACATGAAATACACATTAACCCCCCCCCAAAAAAAAACCCAGATCAGCTAACAATTTTAGCTTATTTTTAAAAAAAAATAATATCACGAAACTCTATAAAAATAAATACGTTCATATAAAAACACACATTTGTAACCTCTTTTCCGCGTAAAAAAAAACTTTGTTTATTTTCGATTTAAGAAAACAAACATTTATTTGTAAATAGAATTTAATACCATTTTCAAAGCATGGTGAAACGAGACTAAAATGTATTAATTAAAATTTATTAATGAAAATATATTAATTAAAATATAATCATTAAAACTATTTCTTTGAAAAGATATGCAATTTTAAATGAAGTAAACATTAAAAAACGTATTTAATTTTGTTTACGATTTTGTTTTACGAACTTATCTATATCTTATGTACTCCTAACAGGGGCGCATGGCATTGGCGGACGTAAAATACGTTAAAATATATTTTAATTATATATATATATATATATATATATATATATATATATGTATATATATATATATATATATATATATATATATATATAAATGACTTCAGCCGTTTTAAAATTGTGATTTGACTCCCATCAGCTGGAATCAAAACTAAAACATTTAGTATCCAGCCAAGCTCCCAACAGTTTTACCCAACATGACAGAAAGATAAAAAAAAGATTTAAAACAAACAAATTCTAACTATGATTGAATTTGCGCATGCGCAAAACGAATAAAAATATGTCGGCGAGTTAAAATGAACATTTTGGATCTAAACTTGCCGACATGTTTTTTTGTACACGTTATACATCAATCTAAACAAAGATTTTACTCTTTTTCTTTTTGGTGTATAATTACTATTTCATGTTTATTTCAGTGTTATGTGACCAGTAGTTTAAGAGTTTATCGATAAAACACGTATAGCTACACATACATCTACTATTTTATTTTTATAGATTGTACGAGGAATTAGATAAAATAACATTATTTTAATTATACAGAACTATACAAAGAAATCTAGAATAAATTAAAGCCAATAAAAATACATTTTATCCTATACAGTATAGGCTTTATTATAATTGTTTGGGGTTTAGCATAAATAGTTTTAATTTGAATAACACAAACCTCCCTTTTGTTTCTGTTATAGGCAAGAATTTCCTTTGTACACATTTTTTATGAAAAGAGTTTTGCTATATTTGTCAACATATTTAATATTTTTAAATAAATAAAAACTTCAGAGTACATTAACTGTTCCGATACTACACTTGATAGTTTCTGTTAAAAAGGAAAAAAGGTCCTAGACTGAGAGTATTTCAATTTTTGCCTGAATTCGAAGTGCCCGAAAAACAATTAAAATCACATTAAAAATGACATTTTTTCCTAAATCTGTTCTCATAGGGAGACAAATAGGATAACGCGTAATTAATAACAACTAAATCAACTTTCCCAAGTGTAAATAAGAAAAAAAATCTTGGAAGAAGAAGGAAAAATATACAAAAACAATTATTGTGTAATTCAAAGTGGGATATATGCCTTCTCGATATGAAATTAATGTTTTTAAAATTGACGTGAACACTAGGATACTTCAACCAAAAGTCAAATATGAACAGGTAAAATTATAGAGAAATAAAAGGGGAATCAAATGACTTATAGCTTTTTTAAAGAGTTGGAGTCAAATGAAATTAAATTTGCCGTTTTTGAAAAAAATGATGCGCGAACTTTCTTTTTGATGCCACTGTAAGTACTTATATCTTTGTGGAAGAAAAGCCTCGTTGTCTTTCGTGTAGTCTCAAAAGGTATTAGCCAATGGAAGGCCCAAGTAACAACTAAATTGGCAAAACAGTGTCAATAATTCAATTATTTTATTATTCCTTTGCAAAGGCAGCCTAACGTATCGGATAAAGTACTAAGGAAAATTCAGTTCTCTCTTCTCTGATCTTGAGCACGTAGTACAATGGGGAAAGAAGTGGCGGGTTACTTTTAATGCATCTGAAACTAAACATTTATCTTTACATCATCAACGCTCTGATCCCCATCTTGCATCAATTGAAATGGATGGCTCTCGTCTTGGGGAGGACTAATGTTTTGACAAGGTTCTGGGCTTTACTTTTACTCCTGATCTGAAATGAAACACGTACATCAAATCCGTTGCCAAGGCCGCTGGAAAAATAGTGGGGTCCTTCTATCGATCCAGTAGATATCTCACTGATGATGCAATTCTCTATCTATATAAGAACCACGTAAATTTGTCTGAATGAGTATAATTTTGTATAAAGTTAGCAAAGCTAAAAGAATCTTTAATACAATATGAACTATAAAGTTCCAAAACAGATTCTAAAATAATTGTCAACAATTTTGCTAGCTTATGTTGACAAGACCATATCATAGATAATATGGGTCTCAACGGTACCCCCTCTTTATTCTATTATTTATTTATTTATTTAAATGTAGTTGCAGTGCGCACTATGTTGGGCGAACATCGCATAGATTAGGTTTTCGTTTGAAACAGCATGTGCCTTCAAAGATTCGTTGTGCAAATTTTTCACTCTCGGATGTTCTGAGTAATACGTATGGTTCTGCGATTTGCGACCATCTTATAAATAAACATGCGTGTGCCACGAATTTCAGTTTCCTCGATTTAGCTTTGATAAGTGAGGAACAAAACCTGGTTAGCTAACCTTTATTTTCAGTTTTTATTTTTTAAATTCATTATCCTTTTTGGTCTGTATTTAGCCGTTATATATATATATATATATATATATATATATATATATATATATATATTGAAATATGCATATATATATATATATATATATATATATATATATATATACATATATATATGCATATATATAAGCATATAGATGCCTATATATGCACATGTATACATGAATATGTATATATATAAAATCGTGTGTATATTTAGGCAGCATTTTCTCATTTAGGCAAATATTATTGAATAGCACGGAATTATTCTGTTTTACAATTTTCCTTTTTTATCTTCTCCAATCTCTGAAAAGGACTATTCGGACTATATATATATATACATATATATATATATATATATATATATAATATATATATATATATATATAATATATATATATATATATATATATTTAATTATTTTTTTTACTATAATAATTAAATACCTACAGACACTAGTGTTTCATCCTTTCGGGATTCTTCAGTGCAGGGTGTCACAATTACTACCAGTCGAACGATTCGAACCCCGCGACACGAGACATCTCTGGCTCGATTAGCGGAGACCGTATCCATTCGGCTACCATTAATCGTGTGAAATAGCGTTGAATTTTAAACATTTTAAATTTAAATGTTCATTACGTCAGACAGACAGTGATCAAGTCGTTATACGACGATCTACGCATAAGAGCTAAATTGACCGACTTTTATTCAACAGAAAGTGCTCAACTATAAGAAACGTATTTCTTAAAGGGGCTGTCATAATTATTTTTTTTACTATAATAATTAAATACCTACAGACACTAGTGTTTCATCCTTTCGGGATTCTTCAGTATGAAGCACCTTGAATGCAAACACTTTTTCTGCCTACCACAAATATATTTATAAAGTTCATAATGTATCATATAGCTATTCTTAGCGAGGCTTTCCTTATTACTTATGTAAAAATTTTAATAAAAGTGAAACAAATCCCTCCGTAGGAAAACTGATTTGTATGTCACATTCATTACATAATTGCTATTTTTCTAGAAGGGGTTCTGCCATTGCCCTGGGAAGGATTACCATCTTATTTATATACATGAGCAGTAAGAAATAAATATATCATACATTGTGAACATTAAAAATGAGTAAGTAGTAGGTTGAAATAATTGCTCTTGGTGCAAAAAAATGATTATTTCAGAGGAGCTAGAAGCCAAAGTGTCTGTTTATATGATGTGATCTTAAATTATTATACTTTAATCCTTCACTATTAAGTTCATGAAAAATACCTTGTGTTATAAAAAGTATATTTTACACACACACACACGTATATATATTATATATATGTATATATATATATATATATATTATATATATATATATATATATATATATGTGTGTGTTTGTGTGTGTATTTCTATAGAATCGTCCGAAATTAGCTGTTTTGTCATTTCAAAACTCGTAATTTTTGCTTGGTATAGAGAGATTGTTTGTTTGAAATTGTTTGGCAGGGAAGGTTTAAATTATCTAATAATCATATTTAAAATTAAGAGTTAATGCAATAGAATCAACTGTTTCATGACTGTGTTTATTTTTAGCTATAGTAATAACACACAACTATCAGAAGTGAATCCGAGAAAATAATCAATTTCTACCTTGATAAGAACACATGGATGAGAACACATGGAGAAGCAAAGATCTTAAGAAACAAAAAAAAACTAGACTTTAGTATTATTCAATGCCAGAAGTAATTTTAAAATCTGAGATTCTAGTGTTTATTATATCGTGTAATACGGAAATACTAGGAAATACATTGGCACTTTATGTTTATATTTACTTGTTTCTGTAAGTCACAGCTTTTGACAATAGAGTATATATTAGTTTACCACCATTTTATCAACAAAGATGATATGGATGCAAAAAAAGATTATTTTTATTATTAGGTTTCTTTTTTATCTTTATTCGTACTAGTTAGTTAATAGATTTTAATGAAGTTATAGTTTCATTTTATATATAACCTCCTATGTAATAATATAAGCACGATTTTATCCTCTAACTAAAGTCATTAAATGTAAGTATTATGTAGAAATGCTAATTGTAGATATTTACACAAGTAATCGATGCGTGTTTTCGAAAATTATTGGTCAGTTTCATTCGAATTAAAATTTTTCGACATTAATTCCGGTAAACCTGAATCTCTCATAGAAGTTATTCATACAAGAAGTCGGTGTAACATTTCCTCGCCATAAAAATGCTATCACCATCACCACAACCATAACCACAACCATCACCAATACCATTACCACTACTATAACCACAACTATCACCAATACCATCACCACTACCATCACCAATAACATCACCAATACCATCACCACAACCATCATCAATACCATCACCACAACCTTCACCACTACCATTTCCATTACCATCACCACAACCATTACCACAACCATCACCACTACCATCACCACAACCATCACCACAACCATCACCACTACCATTACCACAACCATCACCACTACCATCACCACAATCCTAACCACTACCATTACCACAAAGATCAACACAACAATCACCACTACAATCACCACTACCATCACCACAACCATCACCACTACCACATCCATCACCACAACCATCACCACTACCATTACAACTGCCATCACCACACCCATCACCACTACCATCACCACAACCATCACCACTACCATCACCACTACCATCACAAATACCATCAGCACAACCATCAGCACAACCATCACCACTACCATCACCACTACCATTACACCAACCATCACCACTACCATCACCACAATCATCACCACAACATCACCACTACCATTACCACAACCATCACCAAAACCATCACCAGTACCATTACCACTACCATTACCACAACCATAACAACAACCATCACCACTACCATCACCACTACCATCACAACTACCATTACCACAACCATCACCACTACCATCACCACAAACATCACCACAACCATCACAACTACCATTACCACAACCATCACCAAAACCATCACCACTACCATCACAACAACCATCACCTCAACCATCACCACTACCATAACCACTACCATCACAACAACCATCACCACAATCATCACCACTACAATCACCAAAAAGATCACCATAATCATCACCACTACAATCACAACTACCATTACCACTACATCACCACTACCATCACTACTACCATCACCAATACCATCACCACTACCACAACCATCACCACAACCATCACCCCTACCATTATCACAACCATCACCACTACCATCACACCTACCATCACCACAACCATAAATACTACCATCACCAATACCATCACCACTACCACAACCATCACCACAACCATCACCACTACCATTATCACAACCATCACCACTACAATCACTACAACCATCACCACAACCATCACTACTACCATCACCAATACCATCACTACTACCACAAACATCACCACAACCATCACCACTACCATTACCACAACCATCACTACTACCATAACCAATACCATCACCACAACCACAACCATCACCACAACCATCACCACTACCATTATCACAACCATTACTACTACAATCACCACAACTATCACCACAACCATCACCACTACAATCACCACAACATCACCACAACCATCACCACTACACTTATCACAACAATTACTACTACCATCACCACAACATCACCACAACGAACACCACAACCATCACCACAACCATCACCACTACCATCACCACAACCATCACCACAACCATCACCACTAATATCACCACAAACATCACCAAAACAATCACCACAACCATCACCACTACCATCACCACAACCATCACCACTACCATCACCACAACCATCAGCACAAAGATCACCACTACCATCACCACAACCATCACCACAACCGTCACCACTAGCATCACCACAAAGATCACCACTACAATCACCACTACCATCACCACAATCATCACCACAACCATCACCACAAACATCACCACAACCATCACCACTACCATCACAACAACCATCACCACTACCATCACCACTAATATCACCACAAAGATCACCACTACCATCACCACAACCATCACCACAACCATCACCACAACAATCACCACTAGTATCAACACAAAGATCACCACTACCATCACCACAACAATCACCACAACCATCACCACTACCATCACCACTAGTATCACCACAAAGATCACCACTACCATCACCACTACCATCACCACTAGAATCACCACAACCATCACCACAACCATCACCACTAGTATCACCACAACGATCACCACTACCATCACCACTACCATCACCACTAGAATCACCACTACCATCACCACAACTATCACCACTAGTATCACCACAAAGATCACCACAACAATCACCACTACCATCACCACTACCATCACCACAACAATCACCACTACCATCACCACTAGTATTACCACAAAGATAACCACTACCATCACCACAACCATCACCACAACCATCACCACTACCATCACCACTAGTATCCCCACAAAGATCATCACTACCATCACCACAACCATCACCACAACCATCACCACTACCATCACCACTAGTATCACCACAAAGATCACCACTACTATCACCACTACCATCACCACAACACAACCATCACCACTAGCATCACCACAACCATAACCACTAGTATCACCACAAAGATCACTACTACCCTCACCACTAGCATCACCACAACTTCACCACAACCAACACCACTAGCATCACCACTAGTATCACCAAAAAGATCACCACTACAATCACCACTACCATCACCACTAGTATCACCACAAAGATCACAACAAGCATCACCACTAGCATCACCACAACCATCACCACAACCATCACCACAACCATCACCAATACCATCACCACTAGCATCTCAACAAAGATCACCACTACCATCACCACAACCATCACCACAACCATCTCCACTAGTATCACCACAAAGATCACCACTGCCATCACCACAACCATCACCACTACCATCACCAATACAATCACCACTAGTATCACCACAAAGATCACAACTACCATCACCACAAACATCACCACAATCATCACCACAACCATCACCACTACCATCACCACTAGTATCACCACAAAGATCACCACTACCATCACCACAACCATCACCACAACCATCACCACTACCATCACAACTAGTATCACCACAAAGATCACCACTACAATCACCACAACCATCACCACAACCATCACAACAACAATCACCACAACCATCACCACTACCATCACCACTAGCATCAGCACAAAGATCACTACAACCATCACCACTACCATCACCACAACCATCACCACAACCATCACTACTAGCATCACCATAAAGATCACCATTACCATCACCACTACCATCACCACTAGCATCACTACAACCATCACCAACACAATCACTACTAGTATCACCACAAAGATCACCACTAACATCACCACTACCATCACCACTAGCATCACCACAACCATCATCACAACCATCACCACTAGCATCACCACAAAGATCACCACTACCATGACCACTACCATCACCACAACCATCACCACAAACATCACCACAAACATCACCACAACCATCACCACAACCATCACCACTACCATCACCACAACCATCACCACTAGTATCACCACAAAGATCACCACTAGTATCACCACAAAGATCACCACAACCATCACCACTACCATCACCACTACCATCACCACTAGTATCACCACAAACATCACCACTACCATCACCACAACCATCACCACAACCATCACCACCACCATCACCACTAGTATCAACACAAAGACCACCACTACCATCACCACAACCATCACCACTACCATCACCACTAGTATCCCCACAAAGATCACCACTACCATCACCACAACCATCACCAAAACCATCACCACAACCATCACAACAACCATCACCACTAGCATCACCACAAAGATCACAACAACCATCACAGCTACCATCACCACTAGCATCACTACAACCATAACCACAACCATCACCACTACCATCACCACTAGTATCACCACAGAGATAACCACAACGATCACCACTACCATCACCACTAGTATCACCACAAAGATCACCACTACCATAACCACTAGCATCACCACAACCATCACCACAACCATCACAACAAACATCACCACTAGCATCACAACAAAGATCACCACTACTTTCACCACTACCATCACCACAACCATCACCACAACCATCACCACAACCATCACCACGAGTATCACCACAAAGATCACCACTACCATCACCACAACCATCACCACTAGTATCACCAAAAAGATCATCACTACCATCACCACAACCATCACCACAACCATCACCACTACCATCACCACTAGTATCACCACGAAGATCACCACTACCATCACCACAACCATCACCACAACAATCACCACTAGCATCAGCACAAAGATCACCGCAACCATAACCACTACCATCACCACTAGTATCACCAAAAAGATCATCACTATCATCACCACACCCATCACCACAACCATCACCACTACCATCACCATTAGTATCACCTCAAAGATCACCACTACCATCACCACAACCATCACAACAACAATCACCACTAGCATCAGCACAAAGATCACCGCAACCATCACCACTACCATCATCACTAGCATCACCACAACCATCACCACTAGCATCACCACAACCATCACCACAACCATCACCACACCTATCACCACTAGCATCACCACAAAGATCACCACTACCATCACCACTAACATCATCACAACCATCACCACTACCACCACCACTACCATCACCACTAGTATAACCACAAAGATCACCACTACCTTCCCCACTACCATCACCACTAGCATCACCACAACCATCACCACAACCATCACCACTAGCATCACCACAAAGATCACCACTACCATCACCAGTACCATCACCACAACCATCACCACAACTATCACCACAACCATCACCACAAACATCACCACTAGTATCACCACAAAGATCACCACTACCATCACCACAACCATCACCACTAGTATCACCAAAAAGATCACCACAACCATCACCACAACCATCACCACTAGCATCACCACAAAGATCACCACTAGCATCACCACTACCATCACCACTAGCATCACCACAACCATCACCACAACCATCACCACTAGCATCACCACAAAGATCACCACTACCATCACCACTACCATCACCACAACCATCACCACAACCATCACCACAAACATCACCACACCCATCACCACAACCATCACCACTACCATCACCACAACCATCACCACTAGTATCACCACAAAGATCACCACAACCATCACCACTACCATCACCACTACCATCACCACTACCATCACCAAGACCATCACAACAACCATCACCACTACCATCACCACTAGTATCACCACAAAGATCACCACTACCATCACCACAACCATCACCACAACCATCACCACTACCATCATCACTAGTATCACCACAAAGATCACCACAAAGATCACCACAACCATCACCACAACCATCACCACTACCATCACCACTAGTATCACCACAAAGATCACCACTACCATCACGACAACCATCACGACAACCATCACCACAACCATCACCACTAGTATCACCACAAAGATCACCACTGCCATCACCACAACCATCACCACAACCATCACCACTACCATCACCACTAGTATCACCACAAAGATCACCACTACCATCACCACTACCATCACCAGTAGTATCACCACAAAGATCACCACTACCATCACCACTAGCATCACCACAACCATCACCACAACCATCACCACAACCATCACCACTAGCATCACAACAAATATCACCACAACCATCGACACTACTTTCGCCACAACCATCACCACAACTATCACCACTACCATCACCATTAGTATCACCACAAAGATCACCACTACCATCACCACAAGTATCACCACAAGCATCACCACAACCATCACCACTACCATCACCACTAGTATTACCACAAAGATCACCACTACCATCACCACAACCATCACCACAACCATCACCACTAGCATCAGCACAAAGATCACCACAACCATCACCACTACCATCATCACTAGCATCACCACAACCATCACAACTAGCATCACCACAAAGATCACCACTACCATCACAACTAGCATCACCACAACCATCACCACTAGCATCACCACAAAGATCACCACTACCATCACCACTACCATCATCACAACCATCACCACTACCATCACCACTACCATCACCACTAGTATCACCACAAAGATCACCACTACCATCACCACAACCATAACCACAACCATCACCACTACCATCACCACTAGTATCAACACAAAGATCACCACTACCATCACCACAACCATCACCACAACCATCACCACAACCGTCACCACTAGCATCACCACAAAGATCACCACTACCATCACCACTACCATCACCACTCGCATCACCACAACCATCACCAACACCATCACTACTAGTATAACCACAAAGATCACCACTACCTTCACCACTACCATCACCACTAGCATCACCACAACCATCACCACCACCATCACCACTAGCATCACCACAAAGATCACCACTACCATCACCAGTACCATCACCGCAACCATCACCACAACTATCACCACAACCATCACCACAAACATCACCACTAGTATCACCACAAAGATCACCACTACCATCACCACAACCATCACCACTAGTATCACCACAAAGATCACCACAACCATCACCGCTACCATCACCACTACCATCACCACAACCATCACCACAACCATCACCACTACCATCACCACTAGTATCACCACAAAGATCACCACTACCATCAACACTAGCATCACCACAACAATCACCACTAGTATCACCACAAAGATCACCACTACCATCACCACAACCATCACCACAACCATCACTACAACCATCACCACTAGCATCACCACAAAGGTCACCACAACCATCACCACTACCATCACCACAACCATCACTACTAGCATCACCACAAAGATCACCACAAAGATCACCACTACCATCACCACAACCATCACCAAAACCATCACCACTAGCATCACCACAAAGATCACCACTACCATCACCAGTACCATCACCACAACCATCACCACAACTATCACCACAACCATCACCACAAACATCATCACTAGTATCACCACAAAGATCACCACTACCATCACCACAACCATCACCACTAGTATCACCACAAAGATCACCACAACCATCACCGCTACCATCACCACTACCATCACCACAACCATCACCACAACCATCACCACTACCATCACCACTAGTATCGCCACAAAGATCACCACTACCATCACCACTAGCATCACCACAACAATCACCACTTGTATCACCACAAAGATCACCACTACCATCACCACAACCATCACCACAACCATCACCACAACCATCACCACTAGCATCACCACAAAGGTCACCACAACCATCACCACTACCATCACCACAACCATCACTACTAGCATCACCACAAAGATCACTACCATCACCACTAGCATCACCACAACCATCACCAAAACCATCACCACTAGCATCACCACAAAGATCACCACTACCATCACCACTACCATCACCACAACCATCACCACAACCATCACCCCTAGTATCACCACAAAGATCACCACTACCATCACCACAACCATCACCACAACCATCACCACTAGCATCACCACAAAGATCACCACTACCATCACCACTACCATCACCACTAGCATCACCACAACCATCACCACAACCATCACCACTAGCATCACCACTAGCATCACAATTATCACAACCATCACCACTACCATCCCCACTAGCATCACAATTACCATCACCACAACCATCACCACTACCATCACCGCTAACACAATACACTGGAACTTCTTTATAGGATAAATATTCCAGCTCCGATTGTCATTGTTTCATTTTTCATTCTGTAATAGACTTTTGAAAGTTTAGCTTCGTTTACAATACAGGACTCATTCCCTTGGAACTATTTTCACTGCTGTTTGACAAGCTGGCGGTAGAAGGGATACAATACTATTCATAAATAATCGAATATAATTGACGAACAAGGAATTGGAAAAAACGGTAATTAAACATAGCGTCTGCTATACCGCCATTATTTAAACGCTTTCAATTTTCAAAAATATTCTTATTACTATAATTAACGTTTTACAAAAATATTACTTTTAAAAACTCGTACTTTATTCTTTCAGATAAAAAAAAACTTAGTTAAATTTTTCATAGACAGAACGAATTTCACTTTTGTTCTTCCACTTGTTATGAGTGTATTTAAGGAATGGGAGAATATCAGAATGTCATACTTTTATTCGAAGAATAATTTAGACAATGTTTTTACTATGGAACGCATTAAACATTTAATTCAAAATTAAACTAACGTTGATTAATTTTCCCTGATTTATTGTTTTGTTTTATTTTACGATTTCTCTACTATTAAAAACATCTTGATTATTGCCCATTTTCTTAAAGGGTTCTTTCTTCACAGACATAACTAAGAACTAATGACATGCAGTATCACAACAGAGGGAAAATATTAACGTTTACTTGCTAAAGTTTATTTTTTGCAAGCAGGGTCTCCTGTAGTTGCACGGGGTATAAGGTAATAATTTCACTTTCAAACAATAACTATTAGCGTATCATCTATAAAAAGAATAATCCAATGAATGAACCAAATAGAATTTCTATTTACTGTAAAGAAACTTAGCTCTCCCATAAATAAAGCTAATAAAAGTTATTAAATATTACAGTTCAGATATATAACGATATTCTTGACGTATATCTAAGTTTAATTGCTTAAAATATTTTTTCCTTTCTATTTTATTTTCTAAAAAGTGATAATCTAATATTTATTTTACAGATTTGATTCTTTTACATTCCGCCGGCTATCACTGGAACACGGGTCCTGCTATATATATATATATATATATATATATATATATATATATATATATATATATATAATTAATATATAAATACTTAATTTACTCACATAAAATTAATATACGAAAATATAGATTTATGCGTAAAATTTAAGTATTTACTTCAAAAGTGCTCAATACGTAAGTAGAGCTAGTTAGTAATTTATAAAATATATATGGCGATTAAGCTACACTGGATATTCGGCGTTTCATCCACTCTAGGAATCCTCAGGCTTATGCGCATAAGCCCGAGGAGTCCTAAAGTGGATGAAACGCCGAATATTCAGTGTAGCTCCATCGCCATATATATTTTATAAATTACTATATATATATACATATATATATATATATATATATATATATATATATATATATATATATAGTAACTAAATTTATTCAAATTTAAATTAAATCTGAATATGATAGTGTTATCATTGAAATCTTTATCCCAGCTATTAAAAAATGATTAAAATATTAATTAAGATTAATATTTATCAATAGCCAGATCAAAGTATTAATTAATATCTTTCCGATTTAAGGTTATTTGAAGTTTGTTCAAGAGGTATAAACAGACATAATATGGGAAGAGCATCTCATTTGAAAATGCAAATATCTCGAATGTTAATCAAATTTGATCCATAATCATCCTTATAAACAATTAAGCATTTTTTTTGTTTGGGTTTCAGCTACGTTTTAAAAAGCTTTGAGTCTAGAAGCAAAATCATGCAACCGATTTTCATCAGAATTCGAACATGGATTCTAGAACGTTTAATAGCATTTTCATATTAATTGCCGTATTCTACATTAATGTGTTGCAAATCTTTTTTTGTTAGAGTAAGTAATATTACCCACTATATATTTCTCCCACTATATGTAGAGCATTTCCTACGACTAATAATGGAAAACCGTTACGCAGTTTTAAAACGTCTATGTCTGAGATTACATACGGTATTAAATGCTTCATCAACACCTTCTAAAAACATTCTTACTCATCAATACTGTGATGATGTAGCGATATTGCAGTCTGTTATGTATTTCATTAAAGTAGTAATGATAATGTAAATACATTTTAAGTTTGGACTGATCTGATGCTTTCTCACTAGCAGATTTCGTACAACTCTCCCAATCATGTCATCGGACATTCAACACTGACATATTGGATTTTTATGACGTTAAGATGCTATGCATCATGCTCAAGTTTTATGACACTCTTACTTTAGTCCGGTTTACCGGCACAGAGAGCGATAGGGTTTGAAGTCAAATCCGCGAATATACGGGGCCGCGAATTGGGAACCACGGACAGGTGAGAGTATACTGTATATCTATTATAATAAAGTCGAACTCCTGTTTATTTGCTTACAATTGGATTAATATGTACAAAAGGTACACTGTTTCAGATATTAATTTTAATACTAAAAACATACTTTTACCCGCTTACATTACAGCATGATTTCTATGTATACTATTGATTCAAAGGGAATGTACATTCAAGGAATAACGTCGTTTGCAGATAACATTTTAAAAAGTCTATTTTAATAACTAGCTCCATGCAATTAATTATTCATTGTTTAATAGTGTTTAAAGTTTATTTATTCAATTTGTATTTAATCTAATTTATTTCCAATTATTATCAGACCATACCAGTTGTCTTTAAAAATGTAATTTTATTTATTTAAGCTGTGTGAGTTAATGCCCTTGTAAGCGATTTCTTGTTTCAGTTTCACGAACGGAAATTGAAGTATTTGATGCTTCTATAAATCCAGCATATTATCAATTTTCAGGAAAATCGTAAGAAGTTAGGATATTTGCTGTATCTTATATAGTATGTGACTAAATCCTCTACCTGCCAATATTTTTCAACATAGCAAAGTCGGGTATATACAGCTAAAATATATGCAAATATATCTACACACACATATCAGAGAGGCGGTAGCACTCTCTATATAGGGATGGCCCGTACACGCCTATATACGCCTACAAAACAAAACTATCCAAATCTCAACTAAAATCAACTCATAAGTTTCAAAAAGCACATATTCTTACAGAGAAGTGTCTTACGAATCCAGCGAGTGTCAGAACGTCGGTTAAAATGTCAAAAGAGAGCAGAAAAAAAGGGTACAAAAATGGCCAATTGTTCTTCTTTCTTCTTTCTTCTTCTTTCTTCTTTCTTTTGAGACAATGTATCTCGGTGTACGAACGGTCTCTGACAACAGTTCAAGCATCAATCGACTGCTCTTTACACGGAGAAGTGCAGTGACCCATCGCTTTTTAGCTAACTCCATAATTAAATAAGATTACGTGTAATAACAAGTTTTAAACACTATATACCCAATGTAGACAGACCACTTCGAACACGGAACTTCTCTCAAAAGGGACAGCTCCAAATAATACACCGGATGCTCACAGACGTTCCAGTTTGCCAGTAGCGTATATTTCTTGGACGCTGAATATTTGAGGTGAACGGTAAGGTTTTTTTCTTTTAACAGTAACCCACCAGCGTTAATGAAACCACGAAATCTTTATCTCAGTTGATCAAAATTGTTATAAGAGTAACCTATCAGCAAGTACGACGTCAAAAAACAATGTTATAAAAACAAATAATTCTTCAGATTTTGGACTGTAAAATATGTACAAAATGTCAATGCTGTGACCAGGATTCGAACCTAAGTTAGCACGGCCACAACGTGGGGTCCTAACCTCTAGACGATCACGGCTAACACTGACGTCTGTCGCTCTTGGCAGAAAGACACATGACTACTGTCAAACTATTGAAAAATAAGGAGGAAACTTGAAATTCTCACGAATGCGCAAAAATACACTATAGCAACCATTGTTAAATGCAGCTGAATCTCTTCGCTCGCTAAGAAAAGTAGATCAGACCAGTTCTTCTAAGAACTCACCAAACGCCAAAGGAAATAAGTTAAATTAACCGCAAAAGAAACTGCAAGAAAGTCAAGAAAAATTTAATAGTGAAGGTATGAACATTTTAGAACTTTATAATACTCTAACTGTTTTATCAGAGAGGCGGTAGCACTCTCTATGTAATATAGAACCGATAGAGGACCAAGAGGCAACTCCTAAGGCCCAAAACCCAAAGACCTAAAACCCAGCAGGAAGCGACCTGCTACTAATGGAGGCGGCAATGAGCCGCCTCTTAAAAAAGACAATACTATCATGAATGTAAGTTTAAAAATAAGACTGTAAGTAAAAATACTAATTAACAAGAATAAAAAAGCATTGGAAATGCAAAAGGATATAGGGATGGTATGCCAAAAAGTATACAAACAAGATAGCTATGAATGGCTAGGCACATGGAAATAGAATTGCATCCAAAGTATAGCCCTATAGATTTTACAACTGTAATGATGGCACGGAATGAAGATTGGAGAAAAGCTATAGGGCTATACTTTGGATGCAATTCTATTTCCATGTGCCTAGCCATTCATAGCTATCTTGTTTGTATACTTTTTGGCATACCATCCCTATATCCTTTTGCATTTCCAATGCTTTTTTATTCTTGTATATATAGACACACATACACACATATACACACACATATATATATACATATATATATATATATATATATATATATATATATATATATATGGATTGATAAAATTATGTCATACTATAAACAGTTACTAAAAAAATAAAATCTGAAACGTATTTCTTAGAGAGTCAAAACCATACTTGGACAAATTCAGACAGTAAACAAAAAATTCCGTCATTATAAATTTTAAATACACACTGGACACTATCAAATCGAACCTGTATTCAAATATCCATGTAAACAATGCCAGAAAATCACCCCAAAGAAAAACAAGGGCGAAATGAAAAATTAACACATATAAAAAGGTTTTAAATCACTCAGATAGGAATGTTCAGAAAGATCGTGTGTGTGAACGTCAATAAAAGGTACAGTCAGAATAACCAAGAAACTATCCTGAGTAAATCGATTTTTTTTTTTTACAAAGGCATCACCACATTATCAAGGCCCAGAGGCCACTCAAGGATAAGGGTTAAAGATTGTACAGTAGAAGTTGGTCAATATAGTAATCATTAGTAATGAAAATTTGGTAAATTTAATAACTTATATGGAACGGCTCATCAAGAATTTATTTACTTTAGACTTGAACACAACCATATTGTAGTCAGCCGGAAAGCAGGAAAACGGAAGACAATTCCACAGGCGTGCAGTTCTAAGAAAGAAGCTTTGTTCATGGAATCTATGTTTAGGTTTAGGCACAGATAAAGAGTGGGGGAAACTACTGATAGTGCTTACAGCTAGACGAGTGTTTCTTGTGAAAGTTTGGCGAGGGGGGACCATAGTTGAACACTTTCCATGAAAATAACGATACATCAGAGACAAACTCGTAACATCTCTTCTGTGAGATAGTGGTTGTAAGGAGGAGAAAAGGACATCTCCTACGAGGCTACGAAGTCTATTTTGAACTCTATCAAGGCAGGACAAGTCCTTTCTAGCAGCTCCTGCCCAGATGTGGCAACAGTATTCCATCCTTGGACGTACCTGGCTCTTATATAGATAGAGAATAGCATCAGCAGTGAGATATCTACTGGATCGATAGAAAGATCCCACCATTTTTCCAGCGGCCTTGGCAACAGATTTGATATACGTGTTCCATTTAAGATCAGGAGTAATGGTCAAGCCCAGAAGCTTGTCAAAACTTGAGGCCTCCTGAAGACGAGAGCCATTCATTTCAATTGATGACAAATGTGGATTAGAATGTTGATGATGTAAAGAGAGAAGCTTGGTTTTAGATGCATTAAAAGTAACCAGCCACTCCTTTCCCCATTGTACTACATGCTCAAGATCAGAGGAGAGAGAATTGGAGAGTACTTGCTCGTTTACTGTCTTAGATGTGGTACCATAAATGGTAGTGTCGTCAGCATAAATGTCTACAAATGATGTAAGGATATGATTTGGAAGATCATTAATGTAAATCAGGAAAAGAGTTGGGCCGAGGATGGATCCCTGAGGGACACCGGCATTAATACTGTGAGCTTCTGATTTTTGCCCCTCAACTACTACTCTTATGAACCTATCAGAAAGAAATGATTTAATAATTGAGAAGACTTTTCCAGCTATACCATAGCTAGCGATCTTATGAAGTAAACCTTTATGCCATACCCTATCAAAGGCTTTAGATATGTCAAGAGCAATTGCCCTAGAAAGATTGCCACCGTCGAGAGATTTGCTAATCCTATGCGATATAACTGTAAGGACATCTGCTGTAGATCTAGCAGAACGGAAACCATATTGAGTGTCACTAAGAAGGTTATTTTTGTTGAGATGTTTGATTACTTCTGTATTTAACACAGATTCTAGCAACTTACTCATGACGCACAGGAGACTTATTGGCCTGTACTGAGAGGGGGATGAGCGATCACCTGAATTCTTAAATACAGGGCATACTGATGAGATTTTCCAGGGAGATGGGAAACTATTCTCCTTAAGACAACGTTTAAACAGTTTTGTAAGTATGGGCGCTAGTTCAGGTTGAAGTTTTTTGAGTACTATAATTGGAATACCATCAGGGCCAGTTGCTTTACTGGAATCAAGGTTTTTGATTAGCTTGGCAACATCACGTACAGATATACGTATATCACATAGCGTGTTTTCTGATACAGGAGGAAATATTGGGGGTTGGCGGTCTTGGTCGCAAAGGGTAGAATTAGCTGCAAAGTTCTTGACAAAGAGTTTGGCTTTGTCTGATGCTGACGAGATTACCTCAGGTTCATTGATAATAGTTGGGATGGAGCACACGCTTCTGTTCAGGATTCTGTTTGCTATTTGCCAAAACTGGTGGGAACCAAGCCGCTGCTCAGCTACTTTGGACTTAACAGATTGAGCATACAACTCTCTTGCGTTCTTTATTACTTTCTTACAATAGTTGCTGGCAGTCCTGAAAACGGCTTTAGTTTCCATACATCTATTACGTTTGAAGCAGTGGAAAAAGTGATTTCTGTGCGCAATCGCAGCAGCACATTCTGGAGAGAACCATGGCTGGCTGTTAGGTTTTTGCTGAAACTTTTTAGAGGGTATGAAATGGTCAATACCTACAATTAACCATTCAGTTAGGTCTAATACTATAGAGGACACATCCTTTTTAAACATGGAATGCAGAGGTAGATCAGATATAAATGTACGGAAGCTATCCCAGTCAGCCTTAGTGTATCGATATACTGTACGATGAAGTGGTACGTCTGGGGACTTATTACATTTCATTTTTATCTTAATTGATACAACAGAGTGGTCGGAAGATCCAAGAGGCGACAGAACAGAAACTGAACATAGTTCAGGGCAAGTTGTGAGAAAAAGGTCTAGTAGGTTCGCATACTGGCCGTCATTATCGGGCACACGGGTAGGTTCCTGAACAATCTGAGTGAGGTCATAGGCAATGGAGAAATCATGACAGAACCTCCCCTCATCATCGGTCTTGTTTGAGTGGGTCAACCATTCGACGTTGTGAACATTGAAGTCTCCGCATACGTGAATGTTAGCTGAAGGATAAGTAGAAAGGACTTGGTCAATTTTCTCAGATATGCTTTGAAAGATAGTAACTCCGCTGTTGTGGGGGCGATAGAGAGTAAATATAAATGCAGTAGTGTGAGCTAAAGCAACCCGGAAGCACATATAGGGTAAGTTAGGATCTTCCCTGGAGATGTCCCTCCCACATGGAAAGCTATATTTAATATAGGCACATATTCCATGCCCATGGCGATCTTGGGGGTCAGATTTAGAAGTTAAGTTAGAGTATCCTGTAATTGCAAACTCATCTAGGGAAATAGCCTGTCCAATGCCAGTTTCACTTAAAAATAAAAGGTCTGGTTTAGTCTCCTGTAATTGGGTTTCAACCTCTGGAAGGTTAGAACGTAGACCCCTGATGTTGGAGAAGGAGACATGGTAGTAGGGGTCTACGTTGGAAGTTGGAGAACCGGGTTTAATCGTGTATTTTTTCTTGAAACTTGTCATGATGAAATTTTGGAATTTGTGGACTAGGTCGACAGATTTACTTAGAGCAGGACAGAGAGAGGAAACTAAGAGAGAAAAAGAAACGAAGAATTTTTTTTTTGTACCACATGATAAGGTAAAGCCGTAACAATTACCAACTAGTATGGCATCGAGAGGCCCCACCAGAAGCTACTGCATGGTCCAGATTCCATTCACCAAATGGCAATACAGCAGCCCCAGTACTTTGCACCTGCTGATAGGACAGCCTCCTTAGTGGTTAATCCAAGGTTCGGGTCCCTGACTATCAGGCGGATAACGTCAGCCCAGACAAAACGTTTACCTCCAGCACCCTTACTAGTGACATGGCTACAAGGATAGACATAGAAACAGAAAATTTCCACCAACTCTGCCAACTGTTCACGCAAAAATACTGCCAACCTAGAAAACAGCTTTTTCTTCTCCCTTTGTCAGAAAAATCACTCATTTAAAAAATGAGGACTGAGGGACAAATAAGAAGAAGCGAGAGTAACAGGAGCTGCCGATAACGCATCCACAATGCGTTTTCTACTCTCCATTAAAAAAAAAAAAAATAAAAAAATAACTATTAAGTATTGTAAATAAAAGTCCAACGGACCTGTTTAAGGGAAAGTATGGTGATAGATTCCCCTCCCACGAACTAAAAATGAGTACAATTAGGTAATCTATTTTTGCAATCAACTCGGTAGATAAATAAACATTTATGGACGAGAAAAAAAAAAAAAAAAAAAGAAGCTAGCATTTAATACAACAGAAATACATAAATTAAATACTGAAATAAAATGTAGTTATTAATATTTGAATCTTAAAATAAAAAGTGCGAATTAGTTGAGAAAAAAATCACTTATCACAACAACGCATTCCGTCTCCAAACTAGTGAAGAATTTAACTTTTAATAGCGTTCAGAAGATTTTTTTTTTTTTTTTTTTTTTAAATTAACCGTTAAGAGAAAGCGTGATTTTATTCTGAACTTTAACTAATCACGTTTTAAGCAACTTATGATATAAAACAAAATCGGATGGGGGGGGGTTCTTCCGAAGTTAGTTGGTGACGTTATAAGTAATTGCGAGATAAGATGGGAGCCAGAAATTAAAGGTGGGGGACTGAAAATGATAATATAATGGACTGATTATACAATATTTAAGATCAACTTGGTAGATAAACATTTATGGACGAGAAAAAAAAAAAAAAAAAAAGAAGCTAGCATTTAATACAACAGAAATACATAAATTAAATACTGAAATAAAATGTAGTTATTAATATTTGAATCTTAAAATAAAAAGTGCGAATTAGTAGAGAAAAAAATCACTTATCACAACAACGCATTCCGTCTCCAAACTAGTGAAGAATTTAACTTTTAATAGCGTTCAGAAGATTTTTTTTACCTATATATATATATATGTATATATATATATATATATATATATATATATTCTAAACTAATTGCCTAATAGTAAATCACAGGGTACTACTACTATTAATATATATATATATATATATATATATATATGATGTATATAAAATGTATTCATTCATGCATATACCCATATAATATTATGAGGTGGTATAATGGATTGCGTATAGATTTACGGTGTTTATTACAACAGTGCTCTATGCCTGAATAGGGCTTAGTAGTAGAATGAATAGTAGCAATAGTAGTACCCTATGATATACTATTAGGCAATTAGTTTCGAATCTATATTGTCGCATTATATAAAATTAAATCATATGCTAAACAATTTCTAATAATAGCTTAACTTTCTATACTAGCAACTGATTGATTAAATTTTGAATATATCTATGTAAATATAATATAACCACACACACACACACACACACACACACACACACACACACATATATATATATATATATATATATATATATATATATATATATATGCATGGACTGGAATATCTACTGGAGAAAATTTGAATGTCTACTAGACATTATCCTCGAGTGTCTAAAAACCTTCTGTACATGGGTTTGTCAGAGCATTGCCTTAAGGAGAAGTGCTTTCCAACACTATGAAAAACCACATCAGTATGCCCTGTATTTAAGAATTCAGGTGATAAGTCATCTCCCTCTCAATACAGACCAATAAGTCTCCTGAGTGTTATGAGTAAGTTGCTGGAATCAATATTAAATACAGAAGTATTCAACCACCTCAGCAGAAATAAACTTTCTTAGTGACACGCAATATGGCTTCCGTTCTGCTAGATCTACAGCAGACATGCTAACGGTTATATCACATAGAATTAGCGAATCTCTCGACAAAGGCTTAATTTCTAGGGCAATTGCTCTTGACATATCGAAGCCCTTCGATAAGGTATGGCATAAAGGTCTACGTCACAAGATTTCCAGCTACGGTATAACTGGAAATGTTTTCTCTATCATTAAATCATTTCTCTCTGATAAGCTCATAAGAGCAGTGGTTGATGAACAGAAATCAGAGGCCCACAGTATTAATGTAGGAGTCCCTCAGGGGTCCATCCTGGGCCCAACTCTCTTCTTGATCTACATCAATGATCTTGCAAAATACATACTAAAATCATTCGTTGATATCTATGCTGATGACACGACTATCTATGGCAACACATCAAAGGCCGTAAATGACAAAGTTCTCTCTGATTCCCTCTCCTCAGATCCTGAGCGCGTGGTTCAATGGGGGAAGAGGTGGCTGGTTACCTTTAATGCATCTAAGACCAAGCTCCTATCATTACATCATAAACGCTCTGATCCCCATCTGGCATCGATTGAAAGGAATGGCTCTCGTCTAGGGGAGGCCCCATGTTTTGATAAGCTTCTGGGTCTGACGTTTGCTCCTGATCTGAAATGGAACACATACATCAAGTCTGTGATCAAGGTCGCGGGGAAAATGGTGGGATCCTTTTACCGCTCCAGAAGATATCTCACTAATGATGCAATTCTCTATCTGTATAAAAGCTAAGGACGTGCAAGGATGAGGTACTGCTGCCACATCTGGACAGGAGCTGATAAAAGCAGTCTATTCTGCCTTGACAGAGTACAAAATATACTTCGGGGCTTAGTGGGTGATGCCCTTTTCTCTTCCCTGCAACCTCTCTCTCACAGAAGAGACGTTGCGAGCCTGTCTCTGTTTTATCGTTATTCCCATGGCAAGTGCTCGTCTGAGCTCCAATCTGTGGTCCCCCCTCACCAATCTTTCACGAAAAACACCCGACTAGCTGAAACCACTGTCAATAATCTTCCCCACTCTTTATCCGTGCCTAAATGAAAAAGTAGATTCCATGAACAAAGCTTCTTTCTTAGAACTGCACACCTGTGGTACTCTCTGCCGCTTGCCTGTTTCCACCCCGAATTCAACTTAGATGTCTTCAACTCGAATACAAACAAATTCCTGATGAACCGCCCCCTTATGTAATGACACCTATCAAATCCCCAATACTAACTATTACTACGATACTATCTCAGTGGTTATTGTACACACAATAACCCTTATCCTCGAGTGGCTCCTGGGCCTTTATAAGTGGTGACCCCCATGTAAAAAAAAGAAAAAATAGCAACCTGACATGAGGATAATTCTTACTACTAAATATTCAACATCATATATTATTCGCGGCCCAAATAAGATTTCCTCGCTAATGATACCATATACTGGCTTTTATGATGAAGGTTGTAATTTGCCTAAATGATGTTACCTCTCGTAACAACACGAATCGGGATACTCCATGTAACTAGATTCTGGTTCTGGAATTCAGATCAAGAGATCACAAGAAAAATATACTGTAACATATTTTAATGGTCGACTGTGGAAAGGAAATTATATTCTTAGCTTGTTTACTAACTCACTGTTTGAAAGATAAACGATAATGTTAATGGAATGAAGTAAAAATTTTAAAAATAAAAATAAGGTAAAAAATATTAGCGTTTTCGTTTGAAAACTATCTTCATTAAGAAATACTCTATATCATTGATAGAGCATTACTATACTAACAATTTTAAATCATAAAACCAACTAGTTTTTTTTTATAGAATCATCAAATGTTCAAACACAGAAAATATATTAAAAGTGTTTTTTCTGATTCCAGGGAGTTTCCAAGTGTTGTGTTTTCTCTTCGAGGTAAATGACTAGTAAAATGAATAAAAAAGATACGAGTCAACACGAACATTAAAAATTGTAAGATTTTGGTTATAAACAATGTTTACAGGACTTGCAAATTCAGATTATGTGTGATCCTCATTTTGCTAAGATATTTATACGGGTAATATTTTTTTCCTCTGGGAACCACATTTTTCAATTCGCTTTTTGCTTCATTTTACGTCAGTCGAATTCTCATAAATCAAGGGTCCTGGATATGACCTTAAACTATATCCGATGGTGAGGCCCCAGCTTGCTGGCTTTAGAGTGTGTGGAACCACCCTTTAATTGCCATTGCTCCCAAGTCCACTCTGACCCGGAGTAGTGGTACCTGTTAGGGTCCCAACTATGGGTTAAATAGAAACCGATTTGAAAACAACAAATATATTCTATTAAAAGATTTTTCTTCAAAATCTTTGTATTCGGCATTAAATAACCTGTAAAAGGTTGATATGCCGTAAAACAAAAACAACCAATCAACCAATCAGAAATCAAGGGACCCTAACCCTAAGGTTGACACTTGAATGAGATATTCGAATATTCTATTAAAGTACTTCTTTACCTATCAAACACTTAATAAAAAAGTGAGAACATTATTTTTCTTTCGTTAATTTTCCATTTAAATATTTTAAGCATTCAAGTTCTCTATTGCGGTCATTGATAGTATGTTAGTCTTAAACGCGTTTAAGGACATTGTTTTTATGTTTAAAATTTAATTTGTTGATAGTTGTTTCTCTTGTTAAGGAGTAAAACTTCTTGTATATGCTGTTTTTTCGTTGCTAGTTGTTTGTTCTAGAATAAACGTGCCATCTACTAAAAGGTTTCTTATTTCCGAGTGGGAGCAAAAATTTTTAATATGATTATTTAATAAAAGAAATAAAGAATTTTTATTTTCATTTTTTAAACAGTTTAAACTTCTTTGATTTATTTTTTCATACGATAATTTAGGACACTAAGCAACTTAAAATAAAGGGTGACCCCCCCCAAAAAAAATAAAAAACAAAAGCTAAATAGAGGCCATCTAGAACATAAAGTGTAGAACGGAGAAAAAAAGATAGTTATGACCAAAGTTTAATTTCATTCGGACAAAACACTAAGAAACGGAGCCTAAATAGAGTTGGGACCCGTTTTATGGGGTCACCCTGTATTTCACATTACAAAAACATTCATAACAAAAAAAAAAAAAAAAAAGAAGCGGATTTTTGGGCTTGACAATAAATTTTCTGGAAAAGTATGTGACGCTAATTGCTGAGTGAAATATAATATTTATTTACTAAGTTCGACGAGTTTTTAATGAAACAAAGTTTTATAACATTAGGTAAAAAAGTTTTAACGAACCAACTGAAGACTTGCCTTTTAAAAGTAGATTTTAAGAGGTATTCTACTCCTACTTAATGTTATAAGCTTTGTTTCATTAAAAAGTCGTCGAGGTTGTTTAATAAATATTTTTATAATGTTAAATGTTTGCGTTTGTTTTAGCGTACCAAACTCTCGCATGAAAAATTAATTTAAAAGTCTAAAACTAAAATATATGCCAACGGAGTGTAACATTTAAATATTTTAAAATAAAGTAAAGATAAAAACAGAAAAATTAACATGTTTTCCTGAGAAAGTTCTAAATATAACTAAATAAAAAAGTTTTAACTGTTAACAAATGAAAAGGGAAGAAAAACTATATAATTTAATGAAAAAGATAAAAAAAATTTAATTAAAGAATCGTACTAATATTACACTCCACCCTGAACTTAGCGTCGTATACTTTCCCAGAGAATTAATTGTCAAACCCAAATATCAACTTTTTTCTTTTAATTATTTCTTTCACATGAACTAATAATAATAATAATAATAATATTAATAATAATAATAATAATAATAATAATAATAATAATAATAATAATAATGATAATAATAAATCCGAAATAGGGAGTTTAAGTTGCCCCAAAGTAGGTTCTTACTGTACGCTAATGTTTTAGTAAAATAGAGTTATCAACCTCAGAACAGTGACGACATATCAAACAACGCCTGCAAAAATTATAGACCTTCATTTATGATAAGTGCTTTCGTTAAGAGTTGCACGTCATTGTTTACAAAGTTATTCGGCGGAAGTGATGTCAAATTTTAAGGTTCGCATGACCAACACTGTATATAATACATTTTTTAAAAATGGATATAAAAATAGAAGCTTTGGTAAATTTTTACTCGGTTTTCGCCTGAAACATGTTATTTCTACGCATGCGCAAATATACATTTATATCTTTAACAGCGATATGTTTTTGTTATTTGTATGTGTATTGATGTAGATCAGAGGGGAACGAAACAGACTATAGAGCTTTTATTTTTTTTGTTTTAATTCTAATTGATGGCATACAACTCATATATTTGTTAATTTTTGTAATTACTACTACGTATTGGGTACATACAATATAGAAATAGAGTGTTGACTTTGTAATATTACATTAGAAATCTGCATAAATTAAAATATCATATATAAGTGTATTTTACATCTGGACAACCCCGGTAGGACACTACAATATATTGGGTACAATATAATAATCAATAGAGAACGGCTCAATAATAATAAATACGAAATCTGCATTAATTTAAATATCATACTTTAGTCAATTTAATGACAAGACAACGACGGGCGCCCTGCTAGTATATATATATATATATATATATATATATAGTGGAGATGGTAATTAATAAAAACTGAAGAAAGTGCTCAATACTGTTGTAGAGCAAATATGCGTTTTATTTTTTATTACCGTATCTTTCTGTTAAGTTACATTATTGTTTCAACTACTCGGCCGTTTTTTTTTGCCGTCTGTAGCTTCCTATGACTTTTACAGAAATGTTCACTATTTTGGGATGAAAGAGTGAAAGAGTGAATGAGGTCGGGGGGAGTTGCGAGGAGGGCGGAAGAAAGAGAGGAAGGGAACAAGGGGGAACATGGGAGGGGGTGCCTTGTATGTCGATAATGTTTTAGTTTTGGGGTTTAAGGAACTTGTGGGGGAGGGTCTGGGAAGTTCATTTCTGGTGTGGCTGAGGGCATAGGGATACATGAGGGGAACGGGAATATGTGGGGGTGGGAGGAGGGGTTACATTAAAGTTCGAGTTTTAATGTTAAAGTTTTTAGCGTCTCGTTGGTGAGATGATTTCTTGGTAAGTATGTCTTGACCTGTTGGGTGTTCGCTTATGTTTGGAGGCGGGGGGGCTACGATTCGATTTATTTATTTTAGTTTTTATTTCCCCTTCCCCTCATGTATCCCTATGCCCTCAGCGACACCAGAAATGAGTTCCTTAAACCCCAAAACTAAAACATTATCGACATACAAGGCGCCCCCTCCCACCTTCCCCCTTGTTCCCTTCCTCTCTTTCTTCCTTTCGCCCTCCTCGCGACCCCCTGACCTCATTCACTCTTTCACTCTTTCATCCCAAAATAGCAAACATTTCTGTAAAAGTCTGAGGAAGCTACAGACGGCCCAAAAAAAAACGGCCGAGTACCTGAAACAATAATGTAACTTAACAGAAAGATACGCTAATAAAAAATAAAACGTATATATATATATATATACAAACACTCACCCAACAACATAAACATCCTAAATGCTTGGTGTACCGCGCCATCGTCCTCTCGTCACTCTTATACGGTGCAGTAGCTTGGCTAATGTACAAACTGGTAGCCCGCAAGCTCAACACTTATATCATGAGACACCTCTCGCAGGTTTTAAATGTCAAGTGGTATGACTTTGTCACCAACAGGGAGATCCTATCACAAGCCAACCCCCCAAGCGTGTATGATATGCTCATCCGAAAAAAAAACTGAGATGGGCCGGGCACGTAAACAGAAGGGAGAACTCCAAACTACCAAAACAGATACTGTTTTCAGAATTGGAGGATGGGGTACGAGGCATAGGCTGACCTAAGCTCAGGTTTCGTGACACCGTCAAACGAAATCTAAAGGACAGGTTGATCCCTAGTAGAAACTGGCAGACCCTCAGTCGCGACCGTGACAAGTGGAGAATGATGGTTCACAAGAAGTCGTCTGCGGACACGAAGGACAGCACATGAATGAAATGAAATGATATATATATATATATATATATATATATATATATATATATATATACACACACACACACACACACACACACACACACACATATATATATATATTTTCTTGAAAAAGGATTTCGGCCTCAACAGAAAGATGTTCAACAAAATGTTTAACCATACAATTTACCAAAAACTATTAATATTAAACTATAAAAAGAAAGATACTAGAATTTAAGCAAAAAATATTTTATTTCAACTCAATCAGATGTGCCTTATGCACTAATAAAAATGCAATTGGCATTTTGTTGAACTTTTTAAGATTTTAAATATTTATAAATTTTCTCATTATAAAAAACGATTATTATATTGATTATAATTTTTTGACAGAAGAAATAAAATGAATATAAAACATTAGAAGAACAATGCAAAATTATCCAATTATATCAATAAATATTAGTAAATTGTGTAAATAAATCTTGAAAAAAAATGATTATTTAGTAAATTGATTTTAATTTATTATTCATTTAAAAAAATATTCAAATATTTTAAATCACTTAATTGTCAGCACATTTTTTCATTATCAAAAAAGATTATTGGATTATTTTTAATTTGCAAAATAAAAACCGGCAATGAAAAAATCGTAAATCAGCAAAAATTAATAAATTGTTTCATTATAAAAAAATATTTATATACTACAGATATAATCTATGTTTAATTAATTTTAATCAAGTAAAACAAATATTTTCTTATCAATAGCATTGAAATAAAACAATCGTTTTTGTTATGATAAAATTTAATGAATTCGCTGATTCTGGATGTTTTAACTGTACTTCTATTTTTCCAAATTAAAATTAATCTAATAAATGTATTATTATGACAAACTTTATTGATAATTTAGTGACTTTAGATTTATCTTATGATTTAAAAATTTGTCTTCTAATGTTTTTTATGCAATTCATTTTATTTCTTCTGTCAAAAAATTATAATCAATATAATAATCGTTTTTTATAATGAGAAAATTTATAAATATTTAAAATCTTAAAAAGTTCAACAAAATGCCAATTGCATTTTTATTAGTGCATTAGGCACATCTGATTGAGTTGAAATAAAATATTTTTTGCTTAAATTCTAGTATCTTTCTTTTTATAGTTTAATATTAATAGTTTTTGGTAAATTTTATGGTTAAACATTTTGTTGAACATCTTTCTGTTGAGGCCGAAATCCTTTTTCAAGAAAATACCTAACTTTTTAAAATTCTATTCATCAACAACGTAAGCAACAATGAAAATAATAGAATTATATTTATTAATTAATAGAACATGCTAATGATCACAGGAAAAGTATTACATAAAAAAAATTTACAGAAATTTGTTTTAAATTCTGAATTTAAGTGATTCATAAAAGTGCTATCGTTCGCCTGCAGGGATACAGTTATAGCCCCATACCACGCTGATTGGGAGGTTAGCACTCAAGTTTTTGCTATTTCGATTGGATATATGGTCTGATTTTTCTCAATTATTTGTTTCTTTTATATTTTTCAAAAGAAATGCCAATATTTATGGACGACATTTTGGAATGAAAATTAAAATGATATGAAATATTGGTGTCACTGATAATATTTCACTTGTTATTATTCTAAATAATGCAAGTAAAATGCCCAAATCGACTTTCATAAAAGTGAAGAATATCTGGTTTTACAATGAAATTTCTGCAAAAAAAAATTATTGAAATATATAATTTCGGAATTAATTCATTGAGGATCGTAATTTTAAAATAAAAATCTATTTGTTTGAACACACAAATATTCCATTACAGTAGAAAAATTCTATTTCTAGTGGCTTTTTGCAAATGCTCAGTATTTTGTTGACAATATTTGCGAATTGAAGAGTCAGTTTTGAGATAAATTTTGAATTGCTTGAGTGTAAATAAAATTGTTGTTTTTTTAACTCTAGTATCTTCCTTTTTAGAGTGTAATACTGATCAATAGTTTTCAGTAAAATAATTTTCCGGTTAAAATTTTATATTACATTTATCTCTTGAAGCAGAAATCGTGTCTCCAGTTTAGTTATGATTCATAACAGTGCTATTGTTCGCCTGCAGAGTAACAGTTACAGCCCCATGCCATGCCTAGGTGATGGTTGAATTTTAAAAGCGAAAACCACCACTATTTATTTCTATTGAATGTATGACCTTGTTTTTATCAAATGTTTGCTTCCTTTATATTTTTTCAAAAAAAATGCCAACAATATTGGACATTTTGGAAGGAAAATTGACATTATTAGAAAAGTTAGTGTCACTGACAATATTCCACTTAATATTATTTCTAACAATGCAAGTATAATGCCCAAAATCGACTCTATTCAAAGTGTGCAGAATAGCTGTTTTTACTTTGAAATTTGTTCCAAAAATATTTTGTTTTTTTGTACTGAAATTCATAATTTCAGCATTAATTCGCCGAGGATTATAATTTTCAAACATAAATCTATTTATTTGAACACACAAATATTTCATTGCAGTAGGAAACGTTCTAGTGACATTTTCCAAGTGCTCAGTATTTTGCTGACATTTGATACAATGTTTGAGCACTGAAGCATCAGTTTTGAGCAAACTTTTAAATTGCTGTCGACCATCAGTAGGATGAAGTTGAATAACTAATCTCTGTGGTATTCCAGCAATCTGCAAGGTTTGGAACCCACAGCCAACTTTAAAGGTGCAATTACATTCACTATCTTGTAGTCTTTGGCAGTTTTGTTTGTGTATTCTAAGACATTTCATCACTTTACTTTCTTCAAAAGTGAATAATTGTTTGGCACTGTCAGGGCACTTGTTTATCAAAAATTCCCAAAATGCAATAGCACATTCTTGTTGGCCACTATTAAAAACGCCTCCGATTGATTCTCTAAGATCAGCAACACTGTGAGTGCCAGGGACAAGCAATCTTTTTAATTGCTGAATTGGCAAATCAATGTTTGGAATGCTTTTAATGATGTTAGACAACAAAGGAAGGTGGTAAATTGTCTGAACAATACTGTTAGCAAAACAAGCATTTCTTTCATTGATCAATTTGAGGTCCAAATTATTTTGAGAAATTGAATTGTCTATTTTCAGCCATTTTCTATTTGGACTATTATGTTTTTGCTTCAAATCATGATCTATAACGATTGTTTTTTTTGTTTATAAGTCTGTTTGTACAATGACAAACTTTGAGGCATAACAGAACAAGGAGGAAGCGGTGGCAAATCAACCCTGTCTCTTTTGGCCCTCAATCTATTATATTCAGTCCATGCACTTTTGTTACACATGGTCAATTTATGAGGGTCAAGGTCAATCAAATAGACATTGTACAGCTTTCTAGCACGTGACAAAGCTACATAGGCCATTCCATCTGAAAAGACATCAGATCCCAAGTCAACAATGATACCATCGACTGAAATACCTTGGGTTTTGTGGACAGTTAAAGCATAGCTGAGTGACAAAGGTATTTGAGATCTAGTCACAAAGAGTCCAGGAGAAAGTTCATAGTCAGCTTGCACAAATTCAACATTGACTGCATATGATCAAATTTTACAGTCACAGCAACAACTTTGCCATCTTTCATTTGTATTTCAGTGATTGTACCCATTGTACCATTGCAAAGTCCTTTTTCAATATCAATATTTCGACGCAACATACATCTAGCACCAGTTCCAATTTTAAGCACAGTTTCAAGTCCAGCTGTGTCAGAAATCTTTTTAAGTTTATAAGTTTTTGGTGTCTGTTTTGATTTTTTTTTGTTACGGTTTTTTGTCTTAAGTTGGAATCAGTTGCTGATATTTCAATGATATGAATATTATTTTTTTTCAACATTTTATAATTCACTTCCTCAGCAGATTCATTTGTGGGTACAATGCAAATAATATGCATTTTCTTTTGCAAATTTTGCAAAAGATCAGTAACTTGATCAATATTTGCTTTTTGTTTAGGATTGATTCGATGCCTTTTCAAGATCTCAATATCCTAATCAGTTGGTGACCCAAGTCTTATTCTGTTAAGAATATTAACAAAGTTTTCATTGTCATCTTTTTGTCGCACATTTATGGTCAATTCATCATAATCGAAATATGACCACAAATTTATACCAGCAATTCCCAAATTTGATTTTCTAGCATCTTGAATAGATATTTTGGAAAATACAGGTTTTTCATTAACAGGTGGAAGCTGAAATAAATCACCAAATGCAACAATTGACATGTTTGCAAATGGATACACTTGTTTCCTAATATCACCAAAAACATCTTGCAAACGTTGGTTAATAAATGCTAATTGCAAGTGACTAACCATGCTTATTTCATCAATAATGAATAATCTCGCATATCCAAGCATGGTTCTCAAACTTTTTATTTTATCCTTTGATAATGGTTCATATTTAGGTGTAGAACCATGCTGCACATTTAGTTGAAAGACTCTATGGCATGTAGATCCTTTCAAAATGTAAGCACTGACACCAGTAGGAGCACAAATAACTACACTGGGTCCATTGATGGCAGGATATGTGAGAGTAATTTTATCTGCCAGTGCATTGATCAGAAAAGATTTGCCCACATCCACAAAACCATTAATAAATTTGAGAATTTGTGGACAATCGTCACAATTGCACCTGTGAATAGGGTTTTCCTCATTCCAATGAAGATTTTGTTGCTCAAGTTTGGAAATAATTTCATTATAAATTTCTTTTTGAATGAAATTCAATTTTTGCTCATTTTCTAAAACTTGAACTTCAGTGACATGTCTGATTTGAGGCATATTCAAATCAGCTTCATTTTTATCTGCCTCTTTAGCCATATTAGGATCGCAATCAATTTGATCATCATCAGCGTTATTTTCATTTTCATAATTTTTAGATTTTTGCTCTATTTTTTTGCTTATTTCAATAGCATCTTTAATTTTTTTCTTAATACTTTCATAATTTGTCATTTCAGACAAATATGGAGCATTTTGATGTAATGATTGCTCATATGATTTACAGATTACAAATTGGCATATTTTGTTGTAACATAAACCTCAGTGTGAAATTCATTTTCATTTGAAAAGGATTCATTGTAAAGGTCAGAAATAGTAGCATCCCTGCTAACCTGGTAAATTAACTCACTATATATTGACCAGTCCCCTTCAAGTATTGCGATGTCATATTTGTTAAGCCATGTTCCAATCGACAATAATCGATATATTTTTCTGATCACTGTTCTCAGGTGTTGCGAGTGTGGTGACAAGAGTTTCAGCAGGGCCAGCTTGTCCGTGCAATCCACAGCAATAAATTCTATCAGAATGCATACCTTTGCAACTTTGGAAACTATCCAATTTCTTCCTCATTTGAGCAATTGTCAAATTCGGACTCAAATCAGACAAATTGTTATGCAATCTTTTAGCATATTCCAATTTCTGAGCTGAGTCTGGACAGCCATCTTCGATTCTACACAGACGAGTCATTGATATTCTGTAGTCACTGTTATTAATTTGATTTTCATTGTGTCGATGAAAATTAGCATCTTTGCTTGACATTTCGAATTTGCAAGTAAATTTAGATGCTTTTTTTCTATGTTTATTTTTATATTTGTTATAATATGCTTTTGCACAAATTTTTTCTCTATTTTTTTTATAATACTGGGCCATTTTCGCATGCATTTTTTCTCTATTTTTATTGAATAATTTTTTATTTGACTCTTTTTGCTTTTTTTTATAAGTATCATTATTTACCGCTTTGAGTTTTTTTTTTATAATTCTGAACTCTTTGTTTTATTTTATCTTTACTTTTCAATAATATTCAGCTTTTCTAGCTTTTTCAGCAATTTTATCATATACTTTTTTATTGCCATCATTCATAATATATTCTTGACAGGCCACAAAATCACCGCAATACCACATTCACTCCAGGGATGGGGGTCCTACGTAAGTCCCAGGAGTCCTACGTAAGTCCCTTATAGTAAAAATGTTGGTGCGCATGCACTAATTGTAACACGCTATTATTTTCTTAATAATATAAAAGAAAGTAAGAATTTTATTGACACAGTATTTGTAAACAAACAACAACAAAAAATAGTACGCTTACGTGTTGAAAATAATGCAAGAAAATGTTACATGTAATATTTTACACAAATACTGAACAGTAGCCCTCCCCTCTCTGTCTGTCTGTCTGTCTGTCTCTCTCCCTCTCTCTCTGTGTTGCTGTTATTATGGTAGTACGAATAGTGGTTTGTTTACGTTGTAGTTGAAAATATATCTTGCATTATTTACAAAAAGTTGTAAATAATGCAAGAAAATGTTACAGCCAGTTACAAAATTAAAAATGATAATAATATATTCATAATATAATCTTGACAGGCCACAAAATCACCGGTAGTAATGTAACGGATAATCAAAAATAGGGGAAAATCAGTTATGTAATATTTTACACAAATACTGAACAGTAGCCCCCCTCTCTGTCTGTCTGTCTGTCTGTCTGTCTGTCTGTCTCTCTCTCTCTCTCCCTCTCTCTCTGTGTTGCTGTTATTATGGTAGTACGAATAGTGGTTTGTTTAGGTTGTCGTGGAAAACTCTGATGAAACTAAAATCCGGCAATTTTTATTTTTTTAATAACGGTATTAGTATCAAAATATCTGAAAATGATATCTTAAACTAAACAGAAGAATGTCAAGGTAATTATTGTACTATTTCAGAAAATGTTCAATAAGTATGTCTCAAGTAAATTAATTTTTTATTTTTTCTACCGGTACCCTACGCTGGATTACACAATAGTAGTCTCTAAGTAACATTTTGTTTGTCTCGCAGTTACTTGCGAGACTAATATATATATAAAACAAGTAACATTGGTTAAGTTTGTATCTACAAGATCAACATTCAGATAATCTCTACAGCGTATATAGTATAGCGCTCGGTCATGAATAAAACTACTGTACTAGATTTATTCATACAAATAGACGTATGTCTACATGAATAAAAAAATATATATTTATATTAATAAAGCTATATACATATATAAATTATTCGATTTAAAATGATACCATTTTATGATATAATAACAGCTTTGAAACAAATTCTTTTTCACATTTATGTTCACAAATTTATAAATATGTTTGCGTACATACATGTGAAAAATAAATTTGTTTCAAAGCTGTTATTATATCATAACATGGTATGCATATATATATATATATATATATATATATATATATATATATATATATATATATATATATATATATATGATATAAAGCTGAACGTCTGTGTGTGTGTCTGGTCACGAATAGGCTCCTATATGGTTGACTATTATAGAAAACTGATCACATACAATGATAGATGTATCGAGACACAGGAATGGGTATGTTGATCTGGCATAATGATGATTCATTAAAATTGTGGAGTCTGAGTACGCACCTGGTCCACAAAGTATGGAAATAAAAAATTAAATAAAAAAAAAGTTTACAAGTGTTTTTTATATATATGTACATAATAATACTTTGATAAGTATGTTTTAACTTAAATAGGGATAGTATAATAAAATTGTTGGGTCTGCGTTCGCGCCTGGCATCCATAGCATGAAAATAGGCACAAACTTTAATAAAGACTTTTTATATCTATCTGCGTAAGTATACTTTGATAATTATGTTTCAGTTTGAAGAAATATGGTATAATAAAATTATGGGGTGTTCGTGGGCGCCTGACCTCCATGGAATGAAAATATGTCACAAAGTTTAACAAGGTTTTTTTTAATATAGATCCACAGAATATTGTGATAAGTGTTTCAGTGTGAACAGGTATGGTATAATAAATTATTGGGTTTATCTATTTTATTTTTACTTTCATCATATTTTGCTTTGGTTTTGATAGCCCCAAATTCGAAGCTATCTCTTTACAACCCTTCCTTTTCATAACCTATCATACTTTAATAAACCAGAGTCCATTTTCTGTAGGCTGTTTTTGCACCCAGTCAACGACGGGTACTTTTACTAGTATATATACATACAGTGTGTCCACAAAGTCTGACTACATTATGTAGCCATACTTTATGGGCACCGTGTAGATTATGTAGCCAGACTTTATGGACACCCTGTATATATATATATATATATATATATATATATATATATATATATATATATATATATATATATGTATATATATATATATATATATATAAAATTATTACTATGATAATTTTTTTAATACCTATGGACATTAATGTTTCATCCTTTCAGGAATCTATCAATGCAGGGAGTTATGATTACTGCTGGTTGGGAGATTCGAACCTGAGAACAAAACCATCTGACTATTAGCAAGTCTGGCTACATAATCTACACGGTGCCCACAAAGTCTGGCTACATAATGTAGTCAGACTTTGTGGACACCCTGTATATATACATATATATATATATATATATATATATATATATTCATTTACACACACACAAGCACATACATTCAAATATATATATATATATATATATATATAATTTAGACAAAATATAATTAATTTTATTAAATTTTGCAAATGCATATAAGAAAATCTGGCATTTAGCGTTTCTCCTTCTCTACCGCTCTCTCTCTCTCTCGTTCTCTCTCCTCTCTCTCCTTCTCTCTTTCTGTATATATATATATATATATATATATATATATATATATATATATATAGCATATGTAACCAGGTTGAATTGATACACAGATTACACAAATAGATAACGAAATAATGAGAAAGAAAACCTGATGTTATAACGAACGATCCAATTTGGAAGGAAAAAAAACGAAAACTACATTTAAAATTAGCCGGTAGCCATTTGTCTTTAGAATGCAATTTCCCGATTGAACATTCGTAGATTTTGTACTCGTCCAATGTTACTTCAATCTTTGTGACGACAGTGATTCTAGTTAAATCTCTTTGACCGTACGTGAAAGACATTTTTAATCATCGATTCGCTTGTACTTATCGATGATGATCAATTACGAAAAGGCCGACCAACACTTGATACGCAATCTTTTTATCATTGTGTGCTGTAGTTTATGTGTAATGTTATAGGAGCCCGATGCTAGCATCCCGAAGTTCGATCCTTTCGGACTATGTATAACAACTGTACACTCATTAGTTGTTATATGCAGGTTAATTCTGACCAGAAGAGAACTTGAATTCGTACTAAACACTATCCTCATGTGTATAAAGTCTCTCGGAACATAGTTTTTCTTCAGGAATATCTAGCATGAGGATATATTCCCTGAAAGTAAACCGTGATTAAACATTAAAAATCACAGTCTTTGTTGCTCAAATAAGATCTCCTCTTACGAGTAATAGTGCACCTTGTACAAGTGATGTTATTAAGTTGGTGCAAAAATAATGTCGTTTTTATGTATGTCTGATAAAAACAACATTATTTTTGCACAAACCTAATACTTCAAGTAACATTATGATGCTGGATAATCCTCCAGATAAGAAATCTCGTCCCAAAATCCAGTTAAACCAGGATACCACAAAACGGCAGACTATGACATTTAAATGGTCAGTTGGGGAGAGGAAAATATGTCCTTAACTTTTTTACCAACTTTTTTTATTAACTTTTTACTGCGTTCATGAGGTATTGGATAATTTTAATGGAATATTCGAATATCTATGTATAGAGATCAAATGTTAGCCGCATGAAGTGTATCCCATGGTGTGTTTATATATCTATAAAAATTACACTTGCAAGTGTTCAACAGTTTGCAACTAGGATGGTGTCACAAATTTCACGGCATGATTATAACAAACGACTCCAAAAACTAAATTTATTTTCACTTGAACAATGTAAAAGCCTCGACTCTTGCGCAAAATATAATCAATGTTGTAGTAGGATGAGTGTCAACTAAAATTCAAAATGTTAAACTCCTTCTAAACCAGTGCCGAAACACTTCCTTTTCTACAGACTAATTTTTGTAAGAAATATAGGGTATGGATTACGACGAATTTGTTCGTGGGCAATTCGAAAGCTGTCGACGAATTTTTGACAATGAATAAAAGTTTCTGGGTATGGAACGTAACCTAACCATCAGAAGTTAGTTATTGGACTTTTGGTGAGTCAGTTTACTAACAAAGAAGCTTAAAAAATAGCGGGAATAAAATTAGTAAGTAAATAAAAACAGTACGCATAGGACTGCCGAAGATAAATAATAAAGTTTTATCCCAGTACCGTGGAGTAGTACTGAAATACGAAAAAAGAGAGAATACAATAACTGTTGCATGTAAAATTTATATCCAATTAAGTCGGATAATACCTGTAGATCCTTGGGTCAGGTTTCAACCGTAATTGTCTCCTATAATCTTGCCAATATGAGACTGCGCAGTTAAGAGACAAAACGGGTCATAATTGTATTGAGTATTCTTGTCAAAAGTGGCTCAGCAGTTAACAGATAAAAAGGGGCCGTATAATAAAACAAAGGGTTGAATTGAATAGTATTGTCTCAGATAATCTCGCTACATGGAGCTGAGCAATTAAGAGACAGAAGGCGTAGTTTAATCAAATAATTTCGGAGAGACAGACTGATGACTGATATGATAGTTGAAAGAAATTTGAAGGTTGTTTAAATGAATGAGAAAAAACTCGAACGACGAAAACAAATAACAAACGAATCTGACTATACAATAAAGAGTATAACATATCTGTGAAGTAAACTGTCGACAAGCAATAAGCTGACTTATTGATAAAATAAAAAATATTCAGTTTCGGTTAAGTTAATTTTAAAATGCAATACAATAAAACATCAGACACTATTACATGTCAAGTAATTTTAGTCTTGCCTCGATTTGCCTTCCTTTGCTATGTAATATTGACATTTAAAACTTTAATTTTGGGCAACGAAGTTGAAACATTTATTCAGTGAAATATCTGAAATAACTTCATTCTCGCTACTGAAACACTTAACTGGGTTTTACCCTTTTAACGTATTAAAACGTTGCTTTTACATACTAGAAGAACTACGTTAGAATTCGTTCTTTACGCTTTTTTTTAAATAGAAAAAGAATAAAAATCGAAGGAAGTTCTGACGGAAAATAGATTAAATATCGAGGACATTTTATTGGAATTGATTTGTTGATTTTTAAGTAAACTTGAGATTTTTTGTTCTTTTACCTCGGAGAATGGTCTAAATTCTTGTGAAGATTTTTTTAAGTATATGAAAGAGTGTAACATAGCGCGAATACGTGTATGTAAATGCATGTAAAGTGATGTCACCGGGGTAGAAAAATACTATATAAAAACGAAAAAGAAAACCATCACGGGGAAGACGATATGACGTTCGAAATCTCGTGAGAGATATGGTGAACGTTCGGGATCACGTAGGTGACACCAAGGCAATACCAATCAGGAAATAAATGTTGAAACCACAAAGAACAAGTGAATTGAAGTTATTTTCTTATTCTTTGTGGTCAAAACTGCACACAGCGTGTGTTGGTCCGCAGACAACGGTACACAATATTAACGTTAAAAGCAACATTTGATAAACATTCAAACAATATTTGGATGTAAATATTAGGTTGGTGCAAAAATCATGTCGTTTTTTACAATTAAGTTGAACGTCTAAAACGACATTATTTTTTGCACCAACCTAATAACTTATATCCGTGTCTTTAACTGGTTTGTTGCACTTTGTTATATTTTTGCCAAATAATTAGTTGGATTCATCGGAATACTTTTATCTGGAATGTCATTTTCGCAACGTTTTGCCGTGCATCTTGTAGAACTCAGGAATGTTTCTTTCAAACTCGGGAACTTGGACGGAATTTCGTCGAACGGAACCCTAAATGTATTCACGGGATTAACATGCTCTTGTTCCGTCTGTCAGTAATTCACAATGATGTTTTTCGGTCGCCTAAACTTAGAATTGAACTGCAAACCACAGGAAAATATCACTTTTACAATTAATTTTTCCAAGTACTTTAATAACTGCGCCACATGTCCGTTTGACAGTTCTACTACAAATTCCATGAGCATTAAACCATATTAGTATATAAAGGATCCCGATCGAAATTCTGTTTAAATTCTTGAGTTCGACAAAGAAATTCACGAGTTAGACTAGATACATCTGACTAAAGTCAACCGAAACGTTGTGAAAATGACACTCAGGATGATTCAAATAACCAATACTTTAAGTTTATTTGATTTAATAACATTTGTTATGCACAAAATATGAACTTGCATATTTCAACTATTGAAAGTGTAGCCATAAACGACCCTCATCCGAAATGATGCTCTATTTTCACTTTCTAATCGACGTGTATAAACCATCATGCACCCGTGTCCTCGTCGACAAAATAAAGTTCTTGCTTAGTTGTAAGTACAAAACCAATCAAACGCCGATGTTGATTTAAAAAAAAAAACGAAAAATTTAAAAAGAGAGATGTTAACAGAAAACATCAGAACGACTAAGCGAACACGTGGGCGAAGGACAGACAAATAAATAGACGAATCTCTCATCATGCTGCATTTGTTACACTTTGTGCGCCCGTCACCCTATAGGGTATAGCACCCTAAACAAGTCTTTAATGATTAAAATCTCTTAAGGCAAAGAAACAGAAAATATTTGGCTGTAAATCAGGTGGGTTCACGACTTCCGTTTAAGGCGAACCCTGACCTATAAAAGTTTTACTCAAATGTTTGCATTTAAACATAGACCTCCTCATGTAACAACGTCTGTTTGATTGAATAGAATCAGATCTGGAGCATATGACATGGAATTAACTTCACAAATATACACAATTATGTACGCTATCAAAATTTCGTTAAAGCAAACGCCATGAATTAAGCCTTACGGTTAAATGTGTCAAACGCCTTGGTTAAGTCCATAAATACCTGGTCAAGAGACACGCTGCTCAATACACTTTTATAAAAGCTGTCTACCAAAAACACCATATTCACGGCCCCCTGTCCACCTCTAAAACCAATCTAAGACTCTGGATAGATATCAGGCAAGATATACTTCTCCAATCGGTTTAGCAAGAGCCGTGCAAATACCTTTCCAACGACAGTCAACGGCAAGATAGCTCGAACATTTTCTACAATCAGAACTTGTGCCCTTTCTTTTGTATAACATAATCAGGATGGCATCTATCCAGTCTTGGGCAACCGGGTAACCCTACCATACTGACCGTATCAAAGAGTGGGCCGCACAATGTTCAGCTCTCAATATGAATGCAATCCGACGAAGTAAAGCGTAAAATGTCTTTACATCTCTGTGATCGTAAGCATTCTGTATCTCCTTGGAGAGGTCAGACAACTATTTCTTCTTATTTGACACACTCATCACTGAACATCACTCCTTACAGAAGAGAAGTAGTCAGAGAGCTGACCTGTTTAGAGGTGAAGAGTGGAGAATGTTCAGATTTGCTTTCCCCTTTCTTTCAATTTGTAGGTTAATTAGATTAGAGTTATTAGCAAACCAATGTCAATATCTGGAAACCTTCAATCCAAGAACTTTAACACCTTTTTAGTATAGTGTATCTCTTAATATCTTCCAGCAATCATGGAGTATTTTACAATTTGATCCTTCAATTTGGAGACATCAATACGCTAAGGCACGTTGACTCCATCGAAACGGCTTTTTTGTGATCAAGCAAATGTCCATGTTTAGACTGAAGATAGAACCAGGTCTCCTTGAATTTCTGGTGTGAAAAAGTGTTGGGTATAACAAAATTTAGTTCACTGAAGAAGCAGCAGACCATTTAAATTGACTCTGCCAATGTCATGTGGACTTAGCGGAGACCAGGTCTCATTGTCTGAGCCAATCCGCGCATTGAAGTCCCTAAGAATACCCCAAACCCTCAGCACCTGGCTAACCGCGTATTATAAAAAGAAGTAATATCGTAAGATTAGGCGCAAAGACAGAAAGAATATTCGTGTAACGACCAACGGCAAGGAGAATTCTCAATCTCATTGCACGATCATTTATGCTAACTGGCTGCTCGATCTGGTCAATTAAGGAGTTCTTAACTACAGCGTCCACACCAGCCTCACGTCCCTCCTTAGAATGTTTCATGAACAATGCAGGTTTCCCGACAAAATACAGCTTGTACAACACTTTAAACCTCAGGAACGATGGTATGGAATATGCAATGAAACTGCAAGATATTTAAAAGTGTCAGTGGCAGATGTAGTGTTTTTCTATTTTATATGTGAAAATAAGTTGCATATTTCACACAGAATGTACGCAAAGATGATTAAAATAAAGAATGTTGAGTGGTATTTTTTTCAATGGCTTACAATTAAATAAACAAGTGTCTCCAGACCTATATATGCAAATAGAACAGAGTATATGATCGATTTTCCAAAAATATTGAATACACACATATCTCATATATATATATATATATATATATATATATATATATATATATATAAATACGTTAGAAGAAAAGAGTGAGTTCAATTCCACAAGGGGAGACTTATCTCCTTGTTGTTCTCCTATATATATATATATATATATATATATATATATATATATATATATATACACGAGATATGTATGTATAATAGCAGACCGCTAGGCATTGCCCAGTCGTAAATACGCTTAAATATGATATTTTGATTAATGCAGATTTCGTATTTATTATTATATTATATTGGACCCAATATATAGTAATGATTTTAAAAGTTTTAAAAAATGACTCGCGCACCACCACCGAGAATCGAAACGAAAACGTTTAGTTTACGATTTACTTTATTCTTTGTTGTTAATGCCTGAGGTATGAACACATGCAAAAATAAAAATGAAAACATGATCCAATAGTATTTACGTTACGCATGCATATTTGCAATGCCGAACGCCGTCAATTGGTGTTCACCTTGGAAATTCCTTGTTTTTACTTTTCACATTTTTGCACCGATTTTCTCCGGCTAAAACCCAAATATAAAGTTTTGCATGGGTTCAGATACAGCTATATATTAGTTTCATGACTAGACCAATAACTGACGGAGAAGTTTTGAAGGCAAAACTTTTTCAACATATATATACGCATACATGTTTATATATATTTTTTCAACATGTATATACGCATATATATATATATATATATATATATATAAAGAAGACTGTAATCATTTTTTGCAAATATTATACATATATCGATCATGTAGAATATCTGCATGAATATAATTACACGTAATAGTTAATTAAAGATGATCATCACATAAGAAAACCAAAAACACTAATAAGGAATTAATTAAAATGAATGTTAAAAAGAATATGCAAATTGGCTAGATCTTTCGCAATTCCACGACCATTATATAAAAAAGTTGAATTTATTAAGTAACTAGAAAAAGTGTCTTTCATATGAATATCAATACGCACAAAGAAAAAATATAAGAGCGTGTATATATATATATATATATATATATATATATATATATAACACAGATAAATGACTATGTTTAAGTTTTACTTTAAACAGAAACATTCATTTTAAATGCGTTCTTGTCATATTAAATAAGAAACAGTTCATGTTACACGGCGACCTTTCTAGTTGTGAGGTAATAAGACTTCTCAAATTTACTTGTAAGGTGTTAACTTTGGTCGAAATTGCATATTCTTTCTTTCATCAGATTATTTCGATTATCGATATTTATCGAAGACATTCCGATACAAAACCTATCTAAGAGCACTCACAGGGAAAAAAGTACCTTCGTGTGAAATTTTACAAAAATAGACCCAGCCGTTTTCGAGTTCATAGGAAACGAATATATGACATTTTACAAAGGTTTTAACTATCACTTTCATCCTTATTTAATACGGTCTCCATCCTTTGTATCTGTATCTTAATACCCCACCTTGTCTTTTAGTTTTCTTACTTTGAATATTGTAACGCTGGGTATGGGACAGCCATTGAAGGTAACAAAAACGAAAATAAAGTAATAATTCATATGGTCACAGTAAAGGTTTTCCATGTCGTGTGTGTGGGGAGGGCTCAATAGTGTAAATTAATGTTTTTCTACGCAAACACTAGAAGAAGGGTATTATTTTAATAGCCATGTTTTTGTAAAAACAAATCATCATCTATGTAATTGACACGCTTTGGCAATAAAAATTCTACTGAAGGACAGAACTTCTTATAAGAATGCGTGGGCGCATCTGGAATGTAATTTCGCCAAGAGAAGGTGAGTAAATGTGAAGATAATGCCAGATTGCTTGAAATATATTTTATTAGTTAAGCTATTGAAGTCCCCGGTTAAAATTATCTTAGACATTATAAAACCGTGCCTTCGATCACAGGCTCAATGAGTTATGAAAGAATAATGGAAACTTGCCGATTTCTTTCGTGTTGTTTGTACCGCGTTTTTATTGGAATTAAAATATACAAAACCTAAAATTAAAGTCTGTAAAGTTTTGAAAGATAAAAATGACAGGACGGTTTATTTTGAGGTTCATAAAACATCTGCATCCCCACCGTTTTCGATCGACTTCAATGACATGAGACCGGCTAGAGAAGCTGTACCGGAGCCAGACAAAGAGTTAAAAATTGATGCCATCGCAATGCAAGATCGATTTCGTTCGATTAATCAAGTTCAAGTCGAATGATTTAGAACGTAAAATTGGACTGATATAAGTTTGGCCGCCAACTCCACCTCCTTCATCACGGTGCCGAAATTAGAAAATAAACATAACTTCTTGTCAGAAAATTTTGGAAGTTGGTTCTGTTTTTTTTTGTTTTTTTTTAGTTGAGTCTTCTTGGCTATCTAGTTTTGTTCGTTGGGAATTTATTTGAAGCTTTGCTTAAACATTATAGTTTTGCTGGCAAGTGACGCGGGGTGGATGACCGGGTGGTCTCTTCAATAATATTTGGCCGAACAATTGCAAATGCTAGCTTCAATGGCGAACATTTAATTCCTAGTTTTATTCTGAAATTTTCAAAGTCAAAATTTTGGAAAACGTATAATCGTAAAAAAAGTGTTGAAGTGGATTCATAACGCGCAGATAAAAATAGAAAATTATATTTTTTTGTATTTAATGTAAACACAGTCAAGTATTAACTGTTCTATTGTTGCCCTGATGGATTATTAACTGTTCTTCTCTTCCAGGTAACAACTTCGGGGTTACATTAGACACACCGCTGTCAAAATTAAGTACTGAACATTCGACACACCTGCCAAATAAATAGTTGCTCCAAAACGCGACGCTATACTGCCAAGACTATCTACTCCAAAACTGAATGCTCTGCTATCAAAACTGGTCGCTCCAAAATCCGATACTCTGCTGGTAAAAACTCAACTCCAAAACACGATACATTGCTGATAAAAACTCAACTCCAAAACACAATACATTGCTATTTAAAACTCAACTCCAGAACACGATACATTGCTGTTAAAAACTCAACTCAAAAACACAATACATTGCTGTTAAAAACTCAACTCCAGAACACGATACATTGCTTTTAAAAACCCAACCCCAAAACACAAAACATTACTGTTAAAAACTCAACTCCAGAACACGATACATTGCTGTTAAAAACCCAACCCCAAAACACAAAACATTACTGTTAAAAACTCAACTCCAAAACACAATACATTGCTGTTTAAAACTCAACCCCAAAACAAAATACATTGCTGTTAAAACTCAACTCCAAAACACAATACATTGCTGTTAAAAACTCAACTCCAAAACAAAATACATTACTGTTAAAAACTCAACTCCAAAACACAATACATTACTGTTAAAACTCAACTCCAAAACACAATACATTGCTGTTAAAAACTCAACTCCAAAACCAAATACATTACTGTTAAAAACTCAACTCAAAAACACAATACATTACTGTTAAAAACTCAACTCCAAAACACAATACATTACTGTTAAAAACTCAACTCCAAAACCAAATACATTGCTGTTAAAAACTCAACTCCAAAACACAATACATTACTGTTAAAAACTCAACTGCAAAACACAATACATTACTGTTAAAAACTAAACTCCAAAACAAAATACATTGCTGTTAAAACTAAACTCCAGAACACAATACATTGCTGTTAAAAACTCAACTCCAAAACACAATACATTGCTGTTAAAAACTCAACTCCAAAACAAAATACATTACTGTTAAAAGCTCAACGCCAAAACACAATACATTACTGTTAAAAACTCAACTCCAGAACACAATACATTGCTGTTAAAAACTCAACTGCAGAACGCAATACATTCCTGTTAAAAACTCAACTCCAAAACACAATACATTACTGTTAAAAGCTCAACGCCAAAACACAATACATTACTGTTACAAACTCAACTCTAAAGCACAATACATTACTGTTAAAAACTCAACTGCAAAACATAATACATTGCTGTTAAAAACTCAACTCCAAAACACAATACATTGCTGTTAAAACCTAAATCCAAAACAAAATACATTGCTGTTAAAACTTAACTCCAAAACAAAATACATTGCTGTTTAAAACTCAACTCCAAAACAAAATAGATTACTGTTAAAAACTCAACTGCAAAACACAATACACTACTGTTAAAACTTAACTCCAAAACAAAATACATTGCTGTTTAAAACTCAACACCAAAACAAAATACATTGCTGTTAAAAACTCAACTGCAAAACACAATACATTACTGTTAAAAACTCAACTCCAAAACACAATATATTGCTGTTAAAACTTAACTCCAAAACAAAATACATTGCTGTTAAAACCTCAACTCCAAAACAAAATACATTGCTGTTAAAACTTAACTCCAAAACAAAATACATTGCTGTTTTAAACTCAACTCCAAAACACAATACATTGCTGTTAAAACTCAACTCCAAAACACAATATATTGCTGTATAAACTCAACTCCAAAACAAAATACATTGCTGTTAAAACCTCAACTCCAAAACAAAATACATTGCTGTCTAAAACTCAACTCCAAAACACAATACATTGCTGTTAAAAACTTTACCCCAAAACAAAATACATTGCTGTTAAAAACTCAACTCCAAAACACAATACATTGCTGTTAAAACTCAACTCCAAAACAAAATACATTGCTGTTCAAACTCAACTCCAAAACACAATACATTACTGTTAAAACTCAACTCCAAAACACAATACATTGCTGTTTAAAACTCAATCCAAAACACAATACATTGCTGTTAAAAACTCAACTCCAAAACACAATACATTGCTGTCCAAACTCAACACAATACATTGCTGTCCAAACTCAACTCCAAAATAAAATACATTGCTGTTAAAAACTCAACTGCAAAACACAATACATTGCTGTTAAAAACTCAACTCCAAAACAAAATACATTACTGTTAAAACTTAACTCCAAAACAAAATACATTACTGTTAAAAACTCAACTCCAAAACACAAGACATTGCTGTTAAAACTCAACTCCAAAACACAATACATTACTGTTTAAAACTCAACTCCAAAACACAATACATTACTGTTTTAAACTCAACTCCAAAACACAATACATTGCTGTTAAAAACTCAACTGCAAAACACAATACATTGCTGTTAAAACTCAACTCCAAAACACAATACATTACTGTTAAAAACTCAACTCCAAAACACAATACATTACTATTAAAAACTCAACTCCAAAACGCAATACATTGCTGTTAAAAACTCAACTCCAAAACACAATACATTGCTGTTAAAAACTCAACTCCAAAACAAAATACATTGCTGTTAAAAACTCAACTCCAGAACAAAATACATTACTGTTAAAAACTCAACTCCAAAACAAAATACATTGCTGTTTAAAAATCAATTCCAAAACAAAATACATTACTGTTAAAAACTCAACTGCAAAACACAATACATTACTATTTAAACTTTACTCCAAAACACAATACATTACTGTTAAAAACTCAACTGCAAAACACAATACATTACTGTTACAACTTAAGTCCAAAACACAATATATTACTGTTAAAAGCTCAACTGCAAAACACAATACATTACTGTTAAAACTCAACTCCAAAACACAATACATTACTGTTAAAAGCTCAACTGCAAAACACAATACATTATTGTTAAAACTCAACTCCAAAACACAACACATTGCTGTTAAAACTCAACTCCAAAACACAATACATTACTGTTAAAACTTAACTCCAAAACACACTACATAACTGTTAAAAACTCAACTGCAAAACACAATACATTACTGTTAAAACTTAACTCCAAAACACAATACATTACTGTTAAAAACTCAACTGCAAAACACAATACATTACTGTTAAAACTTAACTCCAAAACAAAATACATTACTGTTAAAAACTCAACTGCAAAACACTATACATTACTGTTAAAACTTAACTCCAAAACACAATACATTACTGTTAAAAACTCAACTGCAAAACACAATACGTTACTGTTAAAACTTAACTCCAAAACACAATACATTACTGTTAAAAACTCAACTGCAAAGCACAATACATTGCTGTTATAAACTCTCACTTCAACACACGACACACTGCTACTCCAACATTCAGACCCAAAATTCACCCATTTTCGAGAAAATCAGGTATTTTACTTAAAGCCGGAAGCATCTCACTTGTATGTTAAGTTACAATATCGCATGCATATAAAAAGAGAAAAGCGACCATTTTTTTCTTTCATGTTGACTGCATCGAATTTTCAGACTCCACAAAAAACCCCAAGAAAAAAACAGTTTTTCTTTTACCTATTCTTAAGGCGTTTAATAATAAAAGAGTAAGTTATCTTGCCTTTTTTAGCATTTTCTATTACAGTAGTGTTACAACTTTTAATCGGACGATTAGGCTTAGCTTAATCAGGGGTGAAGAAATAAGAATGAGAATAAAACGTCTTTAATAGAAAAGTTTAAAATGATAGAAAAAGAAATAAACATAACAATCTACATAGAAAGACAACAGGAACCAAATCTTCATTATGGAAATAAAGAAATAATATTTTTGCCTTAATTCATTTCAAATAATATTCAGAGATTATCTATGGTACTAGCTGCTTTGTTTCTGTCCCTAAATAATTGAAACGGTTAATTTAGCTTGGAAAGTTCTTTTTTTTATTATTTGCTAGACGGGAGGTAACTGGTTGGCATACATGAATAGTCTGGTAATAGAGAACAATTATAACTCCCCTTTTAAATTTGAAACCGACGATACCGATATTGTTCTGATTTCCTATGCCCTCTCTAATATTCGTAACGTCTCGTCAGCTTACTTTTAGTAATCGACAGAATAGTTTGTTAGGGAAATGTACACCCCCCCCACAGACAATTTCACTTTACAAATATATAGATATGTATATATTTTGAGTCTTTACTTCAAGTGCAAACTACGTAAGTAAAGGTATGAAGTAATTATCCAAATATATATCGCATAGAGCGATACAGAATTTTACATGTTTCATCCCTTATGGCCGTAAAAACAAAAGCATATTTTATGGTCATACGGGGATGAAACATGTAAAATTCTGTATCGCTCAAATGCCATATAGATTTGAATAATTATTTCATACCTCTTGAAGTAAAGACTGAAAATATATACAAATCTATATATTTATAAACGTGAACTTCTTTGTGTGTGGAGGGGGATATATATGTGCATTTCCCTACTTAATCATTCTGTCAATTTTCAGTTTAAAGACTCGAGATTTGAGATTTGGGAAATCTTTTTAATCAGTTTCGGTCAGAAATTTGGTTGTAAACGAGTAAAAGTTGAACGATTTGATCTTTGAAAATTCTACCAAACATCTCCGCTAATTTTGGATCTAAACACTTAAAATTTTAGATGTAGGTAACGTGGACATTGATCAAACATTTTAATTTGATTTGAGCCTAAAACAATAATTTTAAGGGGCAAATTGGGGTTAAAGTTAAAACAATGACCTCTGCGGTCTCTACCAAATTACTAAGCTAATTTTTGGTCTAAACATTTAAAATTTTACATAAAGTGTATTCAGACATGGGGAAAGCTTTTAAATCGGTTTTTGGTCGATTATTTGATTACAAAGGGATCACCGTGCAAAGGATTTTACCTTTGCGGTTTCTAGTAAACTATTCAGCCAATTTTGGGTCTAAACATTTGGGTATTCAGACGTGCAGCAAGCTTTTTCATCAGTTTTGTGGCGAAAGTTTGGTTGTTAAGAGGTCAAAGTTGGAAGAGTTGACCTTTACGGACTCTACTAAACTCCTCCGCCAGTTTTGGGTTTAAACACTTGAAAATTTAGATGTAGGCTACCTGGACATATCTCAAAATTATATATATATATATGCACATAAAGTTATGAACAGTAAGTACAAAGCCGGGCTGAACTGCTAGCAATACATATATTTATGAGGATGCATATAATAACAATATGTATGTATGCATTTATATATGTATATACATATGTATATATATATATATAATCACACACATGTGTATATGTGTGTGTTTGTGTATGTATGTATGTATGTATATGTATGTATGTGTGTGTGTATGTGTATGTGTGTGAGGAGCGTTCCAAAAGCAATGGCTCCTGTTTTTTTTATTCCGCTCGAATAGATCAGGGGAGATTGTAAATTGCATTTTCATGATATTCGAAGATGCATTCATTACCTGTAATTTCATCTCTCTATTACGGATATGTAACGAAGCTACTGACATGCATGCAAATATTAATATTTGTTATACTATTATAATATTTTTATAATATTGTTTTTGTTATTATCAAGTATCAATTCATTTTATTCAATTTACTAAATTCCTACAATAATTCCGGAGAGAATTATTTTCTCAAACATATACTTAGGTGACAACAAGATACTTCCTCCCTAATTTTTATGTTTTGTATCCTCTCCCAGTTTATACTTTTGCACATATTTAAAAGGGTTCAATTATATATAAATATATATTGATGATTATTTCATTTTATTACTTAGCTTTATTAACAGTAGCATAGTATTCATTAATTCTGGAAATACTGAACGCCCCTGTCTTTTTTTTTTGTCTTCACGCACTTTGATTGGCTGCTCACTTTCCTTTCATGGTTTAACTAATTACATTTCCAAACAATACTTTCAGTATGTTGAAGCTAAATTTCTTATATGGATTCTGTGTTTACTCGTTTCAACAAAAAACATAAAAAACATCCGCATAACACTACGATACAAACATCTAGACAGCTATAACGCGGCGCCGCGTTACAAATAAAAAAGAAAAGAAACGTATTATTGGTTCTTGAACCTCCTCGTTAGAAGAGTATTAGATAGGTGAAAATGAGATTAGAATAAACCGAGACTCGAACCTTGTAAGCAAGGTTAAGAATTGGAATGTTAGATTTGAATCTATTGTTAAATTCTATTAGAAATAATTAGATATTGTTTATATTGTGAAAAGAATTGATTGTTCATTCTTTTCGAAAACTGAATATTAAAATATTAGCTAAAGAATGAATAATACAAATTAAAAATATATTGTTAAAAATAGTTTAGAATTATATGTTGAGAATTATTTTGTTGTTAAAAGTGTGTTTGGAAAACCATGCATCGTCCCGTGAATTGGTCACGTTTAGGAAACACACTTCTGACGTCATAGACGAAGGGGGATTCTCAATATAGGAGCTAGAGTTAGTCAGATCAGAGGAGTCAGCAGAAGAGTAGAGCCGAGAGCAGTTGAATTGGGTTGAGTTGGAGTCAGTCCTTTGGAAGCGAAAGGAAGAACATTAAACTATGTAGATCCCAAATTTGAATTCCTGACGTCATCAGCATTCGACCGGTCCAATGAGTAAAGAGTCATCATTTCCCTGTAAATAAGAGTATTAGATAGGTGAACATAGAATAGTTAGATATTGTTTATATCGTAAAAAGAATTGATTATTCATTTTTTTCGAAAACTGAATATTAAAACTGTCAGCTAAAGAATGAACAATACAAATTAAAAATATATTGTTAAAAAAGAGGTTAGAATTATATGTTGATAATTCTTTTGTTGTTAAAAGTGTGTTTGGAAAAACATACATGATTTTGTTACGTTTGGGAAACAAACTTCTGACTTTATAGACGAAGCGGGATTCTCAATATAGGAGATAGAGTTAGTCAGTCAGAAGCGTCAGCAGAAGAGTAGAGTCGAGAGCATAACACTACGATACAAACTTCTAGACAGCTATAACGCGGCGCTGCGTTACAAATAAAAAAGCAAAAGAAAAGAAACCTATTATTGGTTATTTAACCTCCTCGTTAGTGTTACAGGGAAAGACTGATCTCTTTCAGTGTAAATAAGAAGAGTATTAGATAGGTGAAAATGAGATTAGAATAAACCGAGACTCAAACCTTGTAAGCAAGGTTAAAATTTGGAATGTTAGCCTTTAGTCTATTGTTAAATTCTATTAGAATAGTTAGATATTGTTTGTATCGTAAAAAGAATTGATTATTCATTCTTTTCGAAAACTGAATATTAAAACTGTCAGCTAAAGAATGAACAATACAAATTAAAAATATATTGTTAAAAAAATAGGTTAGAATTATATGTTGAGAATTATTTTGTTGTTAAAAGTGTGTTTGGAAAATCATGCATGATTTTGTCACGTTTGGGAAACAAACTTCTGACTTCATAGACGAAGGGGGATTCTCAATATAGGAGCTAGAGTTAGTCAGTCAGAGAGTCAGTCAGAAGCGTCAGCAGAAGAATAGAGTCGAGAGCAGTTGAGTTGGTTCAGTTGGAAACTCCTTTGGAAGCGGAAGGAGAATGTTTAAACTCTGAAGATCCAAATTTGAATTCCTGATGTCATCAGCATTCGACCGGTCCAATGAATAAAGAATCATCATTGTGTTTTTGTAATCGTTGTTATGGGCCATTTTTCAACACTGAAAAGGTAATGTGTTAATCATCTTTTAATGAACATTGTGTAACCCTTACAAGATTATGTATCTCCTCTCCTCTGAATACATCTCCAGTCAGTATATATATGAAGTCCCAAACATCCCAGAACTGTATATGTATAAATGTCTTCTCTCCCTCTCATCATTGTTATATCCGTTATATTTATTGTCTCAATATGAATCCCCCGTCATATCTTTTTAATGTGAAACCCCGCTATGACACATCAGTAAAATGCATCAACTTCATTGAAACGTGGTCAATCAGAAGCAAATAACAGCAAGAGAAGGAAGAAGAAGGAATCAAAGCAAACAGCAGACACACTCGCTATCATAACAAAGGGCGTAAGCCGTGGTTTTAATTTGAAACATGTATTTAAAAACAATGGCAATAGTTCAAGTCAGTATATAATTCAAATGATACAGAAAAGGTGAGGGTAAAAAAATAGTAAAAAAAAATGTGTGTACCAAAGTTATTGTCAACAAACTTTACTGACTGGCTCCATTGTTTTTTCTCTGTCTATTTTTCATCTTTTGTCATTGATCTTTCTAACAACCTAACGGTTCAAGGCTTACGTTGTTAAAAAAATCGATTTTTTTTTCTTTTACGTTGGAGGGATATCGTGCTATTTTGAGTTGATACGCCGTCCCTTTGTTTGATTTTTTCTTTTACTTCAAGAGATTTTACGCATCACTTAACTTCTTGGAGATTCTTACATTTATATTTCCTTTATAGAACTGGTTCACTTTGCTGTTCAAGTTTCGCAACTTATTTCACCCGTCTCTAAGACAGAACTTTTTTTCTTTTTTTACATGGAGGTCACCACTTATCAAGGCCCAGAAGCCACTCGGGAATAAGGGTTATTGTGTGTACAGTAATCAATGGGATAGTATCGTAGTAATAGTATCGGAGATTTGATAAAGTGTCATTACATAAGGGGGCGGTTCATCAAAAATTTGTTTATGTTGGACTTGAAGACATCTAAGTTGAAGTCAGGAGGGACACAGGCAAGCGGCAGAGAGTTCCACAGGTGTGCAGTTTTAAGAAAGAAGCTTTGTTCATGGAATCTACGTTTTGATTTAGGCACAGATAAAGAGTGGGCAAAATTATTGACAGTGGTTTCAGCTAGTCGGGTGTTTTTCAAGAAAGATTGGCGAGGGGGAAGCAGAGATTGGAGCTCAGACGAGCACTTGCCATGGAAATAACGATAAAATTAAGATAGTCTCGCAACGTCTCTTCTGTAGGAGAAATCTGATGCAATCCTGACGGAAATTGCTGACGGAGCTGCACAGAAATGTGTGCGCGGAACTCATCGATGCTAACTGACTACTCTTTATCCCGAGAATGTGCTTGAGCAGAGGCGCGATCTCCTACCACTCGACTGACTAATCAACGAGTGCCAGATAGACTTACGCAGTATCGGATCGACCATAAGCCAATACCAACCCGACTGAACGAATGTCTTTCAAAGGCCAAGTATGATCTCATAACCGCGGGTCAAATGTTACATATTGACATTTTCTTTTCATCATCAATGGAAATGACATCGCCTTTTTGTTCTGAAACAATATTTAATAAATAATTTAGAAATAATTCTTTCAATCGAAATCTCAAAGCGAATCGGCTTTTCCGTTTTACCCTGAACATCTTTAACAACAATTGAAAATAAATAAATAACCGAAATAACTGACTACCCAAGACACGTTGGCCTCCGTCAGTGCGTTTAATTCTATTACTAAGCCGGTCTAAATCATAAGAGAACTGGCTTTTACTGTTTGACGCAGAAATAAATATCCGATAAAACAATTATTACTTGTCATTCTCGCCAGTCGGTTATTACTAGTGTTACGACAATAGAATATTCTTATCACTATTTTGACTCGAGTATATATCCGACACAGTTAGATACAGTTAATCAACCGAGAACCACATCACTGTATCTAAAAACATATGAGATATTAACTGATATATACTCGAGAGTCAAAATAATGAAAAGAACATTCTCTTGTCATACCCCTAGTTATTACATAACCCCCAAACACACACACATCCATCGAAATCTCAAGCGAACTAACATTTCACCTTTTGCCCGGAAATATCTTTAACTAAGCAACTATTATTTGTTATTTTCGTGTGGTTATTGCGCCAAACACGAATCTAGCCAAACACGAATATACGAGTCCTGATATTTACTAGTTGACACTTTGCTAATGTAATCAGGGTCCGTAAATATTATGCAATCAGCTATGTTTGGGGGATAAATCTCCTGGGAATAGCTACACTAAAGCGAACAAAAATCACCGTTTATTAATTTAAAGCGGGTAACCATTACTCAGACGTGCTCTTACATCGTAAAACATAAGCAAAAGCTACAGTAAGTCTAAACAAACACAGACGGACTTAATTTGAATTTATTTGTCTATTAAGAATTATTTATTTGGGGGATTATACTCCTTGCCACTAAACACATATGTATATTATGTGAACACTTGTTAAAATTCATTCCAAAACCATTAATAAACTAATACATTAACAAAATAATATTTATACGCACCGCCAAAATGGCCGAAAAATCAAGTTGTTGTTGTTTTTAAAACGAAATTACATCCATTATTTCTGAGTATTTTTTTTTTACAGAAAGATAAAACCCTGAATTTTATCAGATAGAAAGCATATAATGTAAAACTTTTTCTACTATTTTTAATTAAATTTTAAATGTTAAATTTTCCCCAAAAGTTAACAATTGGCGTTTTTTGTTTTGCACAAAAAACGTATATAAATAGTTAAAAAAAAAGTTTTTTGAAAGAATTAATTAGTTTATTTCTTGTCTAACAAAGATTTAGGGTGATTTTCTATGAGAATATGCAAAAATATTATAATATAAGTACCTGGATTTCAAATAATTCCACTTATTCATATAGGCAACCAGTTACTTCGAGACGATTTGATTACTGTTTACATTTGTACTTGATAAAAAGCAAACTTCGGAAGACCAAAAAGCCAAAAAAAAAACAAACTTATTTTTCAGTGACGAAAATTTCAATGTATTATTAACACTGAGGCTGGCCAGTACCAAATGGGTGACCATTTGTATGAGTTTGGTTTTTAATGTGTATGTGTGTGGGGGCCAGGCTCTCCAAAATGGGGAGGGAGGCAATTTAAAGCAGAATAAAAAAAAATTATTTCAGCGCGTTTGGTCCACCGTAGTCGAAAGGCGGCAAACGTTTCCAAACTTGATCGAAAAAATAATGATATTTTTAACACAAAGGGCAAAATATTTATCGAATTTTTTTTCTATCGATTCTTCAAAGCATGCCCTGTTTAATAATGGTCATGCATTATTCGGTTCGCTAAAAAGAGATTGTTAATTTATTTATCAAAGATTTTAAAATGGCTTTTTTCGTATAAATATTAAAAAAAAAAAAATTTGTTTTGCTTAACTTAAATTAATTATTTTATTTAACATATTCACTGAATTTCACACTTCAAAGCTCAAAAGCGGGATAATTAAACACAATCGAAGTTCTGATATTCAGACATCAAAATAAGGTATGCAAACAAGATTTTTTTTAATCCCGTCCCTTACAACAACATAATGTTTTGTTAAGTTTCAGATGATTATTTTAAGTATATTTGGAACACCCTCAAAACAAGGGGGGTTGTAAGCTAATATATATATATATATATATATATATATATATATATATATATATATTGTTTATGAAAAATAAGTACACTGTTATAAAGTTCATTCTTCTCTTAATAATCGCTGAAAATTTCGTATTGATTGGATAATTATCTGATTTTTGGTAGATCTTTAAAAAGACGGTCCGTCGAAAAGTACTTACCTGCCCCCCCCCCCCAGTTTTGGCGGTGCCTAAATATTTAGCATAATTTAACACAGAAAAAGAACACGTGTTCGGCAATCACCAACAAGCAGCGCACATATACATAGGTTTAATGTTTTTTTTGCCTTCTTTTTCTTCTTTTTAAGTTCATCTTCAGATTTCCAAGTTTCAAACATTACAAAAATAAATATTTACTTCGGCCACAAAAATACCCCCTGTATGGTAAACATTAGATATTATTCTTTTTATGCGTGTTATATTCATTGTCTTATGAGTTAACACGTTTACTTATACAGAATACGCATCAGAATGGAATAATATTATTTAGAAACACATTTTAAACACCGGAGACACCTAACAATTTAATGAACAATAGATAATGTGTACAGTAGAATTTTATTTTAATTTAAGTTTCTTCCCTTCCCCGCACCTCAGTTAGTCATAAGCATTTTTAACTTAATGATTGGTTATGGTAGCCCAAATTTACAACACCTTACCTACCGACGAATTGTGACAACTTTGTTCACTCTTCGTATCTTGGCGATGGAAATAGATCGTGGAATCCAGGGATCTTTTAAGACATACCTTAAATGTTGCAGAATTTCTCATGCAAGAATTATAGATTTATGGATCTCATTGTGGATATATGATTAGGAGTTCACAAATTTACAAATGGACATTCATTGGATTTACGGCTAACACAATACGATCGCTTACGATTTAAGTTCAAACCATCATCACGGCTTTTGGATTTCTTTGAGCTCTATTTTTCATCTTCATACGTGAACTCCACGTGAACTCCACATACGTGAATTCCAAGTTAAATATCCTTTTGATCCATGTTGTTCTATATTATCTTAAATAACATTATATCTCCCATACTTGGAAGTTTTCAAACTATGTGCTTAGCAGAAAAAATATAGCTAGTCAATATAAACTCATCATATTAAAAAAAACGGAATGGCCCGGTATTATTATTATTATTATTATTATTATTATTGTTATTATTATTATTATTATTATTATTATTATTATTATTATTATTATTATTATTATTATTATTAATAATAATAATAATAAAAAAAAAAAAAAAAAGACTTAGCGCCATTTGCGTTTTAAATTTCTAATGGCTGTGTTCGTTGAGAAAGCAAATAAACCAAACATTTTAACTATTCGCCAATAACATCTAGTGTTAATGCACCTGAAGATATTCGAAGGTAACATTAGTCGAAACGTTGTGAAAATAAAAACAACCAATAGAAGTATAATAAGTTATACAAAAAAATAATAAGTTATACAAAAAATAATTATATACATGGTATTTTGCTATTTTCCCCGGAGGATATAAATCATTCTTTGAAATTATGTGGAATAAGGAAAAATCTTTTAATTTGTATCCCATGTTTAAAATAATACATCTTGTAAATTCTAATTTTAAACATTTTAACGTCCTTTTTATACTGATGCTCTTTCTCAAATAGTAACCATTATCATCTGGTTAGGATTGCCTTATAAATATTCGATTTCATATTTATATATCATTTTAAGTTTCTAAAATTCTTCAGTTTGTATACTTAAAATTTTGAACTAATATATATATATATATATATATATATATATATATATATATATATATATATATATATTCAGAATGTAAGAGATTGTAATAATAAATTCCACAGCCAAACAACGTCGCATCCCATAGTTGGATGACCGCGTCCCTTGTCGAGACGAAGTAGGTTCATTTCACAGTCGGATTTCGGCGCGGTTTGCTTGATGTGTGTTGGTTAATGAAATTCTTGTGTGCGGTGCGTTTTCTCAGTTGGTAGAGTACTTGCTTCGTATGCAAGAGGCTTGCGTTTCGAATCCTCAGTTCGGATGTGTCTAACCGATGAGCCCAAATAAGGGCGAAACTCGATTCTGGGACTTCCGGTTCGTTGACTGTCATGGCTCTTGTGGGCTGCGACGTTGTTTGGCTGTAGAATTTATTATATATATATATATATATATATATATATATATATATATATATATATGTGTGTGTGTGTGTGTGTGGAAAATAAAAACTAAAAGTTAAACCCGTTGAATTATCAGATGTTTTTCCTGATATCCCCCCAAAAAACGTGCTTTTCAATACAATTAAACTTTGTATTCTATTTTTGTTTGAATTGAATATCCCTTGAACGTTTTTCCGACGCTAAAATAGGATATTAGTATTGTATTCGTTTTCACCTTACTCGAAAACCTGTAGAAGTCGTCATTGAGTTGGAAATAAAATAAACAAATACCCTAACCCCTTTTTTTAGACATGGGTATCACATGAAAGACGGCACAAAGTGGGTGTTCAGTTTAGTAGAACGTTATAATTGAAAACGAATTCAACGCGATAAAAGTCATGAAATATGTTTTCAAAATGCTTTTTATTAATTTGAAAGTTAAGTTTTCAATCAATGAAATGAACGTGAGAAGATGTAAAGTATAGAATTTAAAGGTGTAGGACAATCTCCTAAACGCCTGCCTAGCCAGGATATTCCCATATGATTTCGTCCCCGTACACCACTTAATTCATTGATCTTTTTTTCAATATTTTCCCCAAAGATCGTCTGCTCCTTTGGCTGATTGGTGGCTTAAATCAGAGTACAGTCAAACCCGAGCGCATGACGTCATGTTCCGAGCAAAGGCGAGCGGACGGTTAGTTACGTCTGGTTCAAATTCTACAAAAGTATCATATATATCGTCAACGGTATCAGTTCCCTGACGTTATTCTCGCATAGCCAACGCCACGTTCCAACATTTCAAAATACAACCGCCGAGAGACAACGCGCGGATCTTAACAAACAGACTTTTCTATCTCCAACTTTACAACATGGCAAGAAAGAAGAAGAAAAGGAGGAAAACAACATACTGAGGATGGAGTTTGACTCCGAAATATATTTAAATAATAAATTTCAAGCAAGTAAAATATTTGCTTATTTTCGTAATATTACGTTGTGATTTGGCTTTCAAGCGCACTTGATGCTTATTATATATATATATATATATATATATATATATATATATATATATATATATATATATATATTCTAAATATACGGCGTGTAGCATGGGCATAATATTCTTTTTTGCAAATGGTTTTATTTGTAAATTGCTTATTTTTTTAGGCTTCGGTACTATTCGACGGAGCATAGAACTCTAATTTCCCGGTATATCAGTACACATTCAAACTCTAATGCAAAAATGTAGATCCAATTAATAAATAAAAAGTAAAATAAGTGAAAATCGGAATGTGTTTTATAAGCGGCCGTAAATAACATGCGAAAGGGAACCAATAATAAACTGCAAGAGAAACGGAATTAAAATCACTCGTGTGAAAAAGTCAATTATTCTAAGACAATGAAACCGGATATAAAAAGGCAACGCAAAGCTTTTACAAATGCGCTCAGATTTTAAACGAATTCTACCGAAATTTCTACTAAGCAGTCCATAAACCAAGCCAAAATTATTGTTACATCCTGAAAAGTATATGAGAACGAAATTCTTTATATCGATCGAGAATGTAATATTGAAACTGCGAGAAATGGGAATTTGTGAACGTCATCGGATTTTTAGCCAATCACCGACGAGATGGTCTTTTATTGATCTCTTCAGACAACTTTCTCAGCCAATGAAATTGTGGAATCATACTCCTATAAATCATTCAGGTAAATAAGAAAACGCCTTGACTAGAGTTCTTGTTGTACATGGAAACATGCAATAATAGTTCACTGTGGTTAATGCTTCTTATCCCCCCCATTAAAAGGTGACATATCGAAGCAGTAACTCATCGCAGGTTTACTACTTATGTACGACAAATTAAGTCACGGCAAATGGCTGGTGCTGATCTCTTATTGTGTGATATTTAGGCACGTCATTCAAGCAATTTAGGATTCTAATCTAATCAAGAATCATAGTGTTATATAACGGGTGTATATAACAGTTGCCCCGTGTAATACGCATGTGTCTCTGAATGTATGTGCTTACATCTTTATAAATCCGATCGTCTAGAAACGTTCGTTGTGAGTACAAGTGTTTCTTTATATGTATGGTAATGTGTCTGTGTTTAAAGATTCAGTAGCAGTTCAACAATGGAACAATTAACGTAACACGGACAGCTCTTTACGAATGACGAATACTTTTTTTTTTTAGTTTACATAAACAAACGGAAACACATACCTTCTTAATTTTTGGACGCTTTTCCAACACTCTTTTTCATAGTTCTGACATGTTGCAACGCTTCTGGTTCCTTCGTTTCGTTTTGGAAAACATCAAAACACGAACTATCTCTATCACGAACTGACGCTAGCAAGGCTTCACTAAATTCCGTCTAGATTCCCGAATTCGACAAAATACACCTGAAAGCAGGGCGGAAGTTATATCGACCGAAGCGTTCTGAAAATAAAATTCAAGATCAGAACAGTAGTCCGATTAATCCAAATAATACGAATAACCAACCATCATCTCAAAAATGTAGAAACGTAAAAACTCGTAATTTTTGTTACAAATAATTTTAGCGAAGAAAACATTAAGAGACATTTTTCATGATTATATTAATCGTACTTCAATTTCATGTCTAAATATCATACAGGAAAATCTGTACTGCCCATTTACTATGACTTAATTTGTCGTAAACAAAGTAAAACAGGGTTAATGGTGGATATAACAGAATTTGTTGGATCCAGCTTTTATGTTCGGAAGGCACTTATACATTCGAGGCAACTTCTTTTGTTTTTTTCCGTAATTTTTATACAAATATTTTTAAAATAAATAATATTACCTGCTATCTCTATCAATTACAAATTAAATTCGATTGCCGATCCATAAACTGAAGACCTTCTGTTTCATAGCGAAACCTGTTATATAAATAACCTACGTGCTAGAGGTGACTTGAATAATTACGATATCAGTAAAATCATGTGAATTCCGATGAAGAAACGATTCTTCTGCTTCCTGGTGACATTTCAAAGTAAAGGCGTAAAAGACGCCGATCCAATGTGACGGGCTACACACTACGTGACTAGGTATAACGGGAAACGCATTTGTCTTTCACTCTCTTTTCTCTTACGCATGCAAGTAACCTGTCACTCTAAAACAACGATTTATCTCTTACTTCTCTGTGACTGTTCCTTTCTGATTAATAAACTTGCACATACAGTAATATACAATCGAGAACCTAAGTTCCCGGCGAAAATAATCGGTGTATAAAATTTTTGTACATGCCTCAAACAACCGACACTACTACACTCCATTAACTTATTAACAACTTTTTTTACGTAATCATTTTGGACTGGTTTCTGATGCTAACGCCACACTGGCTTTGTTTTTTGTTTTTTTTTACCCCTGCACCAAATTCAACAGAGTCTACACTATTTCCGTAATGGCTTTTCCCTGTTGATTGGTTTGCATCCTATGCACTTCTATAAGATCCATCCTCCCAAGCTTTGCCTTCTGTTTTTGAGAGAGGATTTGTTTGTTGCTAATCACCTGAGAAGCCCCTAAAAGGGAAATGTTGACGGTGCTTTCCAAGTACTTTTTGCGGGTTAGAATACCCCTTTTCGTGGGGGTGGGGGGGTCTGACTTCTCAATCCCACTTTGCGAACCTGTTGTTGCATTTCTCGCAGTGGGTCAGATAAATACCCATTAACATTTTAGGACAACTTAACTGTTAAGAAAGTAAAATAGTGACTAGAGTAAACGTTGGTCCTTTCAGTGTCTAGTTCACTTTCATAATTTATAGCACTAAACTTTAAAATGTCTAGGTTTTCACTTCCTAGAACTGTCCATCTGTGAAACACAATTCTGTAGTTTTTTTTTACACAGTGATCACCACTTATCAAGGCCCGGAAGCCACTCAGGGATAAGGGTTATTGCAAGTACATTACGTTAGTATTGAGATTTGATGAAGTGTTTACTTAAGGGGGGGGTTCATTAGGAATTTGTTAACGTTGGACTTGAAGACATCCAAGTTGTAGTCAGGTGGGAAGCAGGCAGACGGATCAGAGTTCCACAGGCGTGCAGTTCTAAGAAAGAAGCTTTGTTCATGGAATCCACGTTTTGATTTAGGCACAGATATAGAGTGGGGGAAATTTTTCACAGTGGATTCAGCTAGACGGGTGTTTTTCGTGAAAGATTGGCGAGGGGGGACCAGAGATTGGAGTTCAGACGAGCACCTGCCATGGAAATAACGATAAAACAAGGATAGGCTCGCAACGTCTCTTCTGTGGGTGAGAGGTTGTAGGGTAGAGAAAAGACTATCCCCCACTAAGCCACGAAGTCTATTTTGTACTCTGTCAAGGCAGGATAGGCTGTTTTTAGCAGCTCCTGCCCAGATATGGCAGCAGTATTCCATCCTTGGACGTACTTGGCTTTTATATAGATAGAGAATTGCATCAGTAGTGAGATATCTTCTGGAGCGGCAGAAGGATCCCACCATCTTTCCAGCGACCTTGGCAACAGACTTGATGTACGTGTTCCATTTCAGATCAGGAGTAAAGATCAAACCCAGAAGCTTGTCAAAACACGGGGCCTCACCCAGACGAGAGCCATCCATCACAATTGATGCCAGATGGGGATCAGAGCGTTGATGATGTAAGGATTGCTCTCCAGCTGATTATAACATGGTCATTTTCAAATCTAATGGTAATAAGTACCTTTTGATCCGTCCAATTAAAGAATTTAGCATCACTGATCATGCTGTCTTGCCATCTATCCAACACTAATTAACTCTTATCCTAGAGTATCATCTGAACCATTATAATGATTGACTCTCCACGTATATATATATATATATATATATATATATATATATATATATATATATATATACGTTTTATTTTTTATTACCGTATGTTTCTGTTAAGTTACATTATTGTTTCAGCTACTCGGCCGAACGAAAAAAAACGGCCGAATAGCTGAAACAATAATGTAACTTAACAGAAAGATACGGTAATTAAAAATAAAACGCACATTTGCTCTACAACAGTATTGAGCACTTTCTTCAGTTTTTATTAATTACCATTTCCACGATATATATATATATATATATATATATATATATAATGTAAAAAAATGGACACGTCTTATCCTATGTATTCTCAGCGACTACTGGAGAACAGCCGCTATCTTTCACTTCTGCAAAATCGTTTTGTTTTTACATAAACGTATGCGATATCAGTTTAAAGTGTAGTAAAAAAAAACTAAGCTAGTTAAAATTAATCAAACCGGTTTACAAAGAGATAAGGGCCTGGCTACAATAAAAAAAAAAAAAAACTAAGCTAGTTAAAATTAATCAAACCGGTTTACAAAGAGATAAGGGCCTGGCTACAATAAAAAAAAACAAACTCTAGCATGATTAAAAGTGAATAAATTGTTGGGAAAGAAATGAGGAAAATAGTCCTAGAAGTAATGTTTCTAACTTTGCTTTTGATAAGGATTCTGAATCTGTAATATTTGCATTATTCGCATGACTGTTCTCACTTTGAATGCTATCATCAAAACTTTGATATAACCCACAATCTTCTCCATCAGCACATCGAACTCGGGCATGCGTGCGAGCCCTACCGCAACGAATAAAAATGCTAAATTAATCAGCCATAATTTACAACCTTCTAGAGGTTGATAGATTACTTAATACTTCTACCTGGTCATGGATGATGGAATGAGACCAATCTACCCACGTGGATTGAATAAATGATTCAATTCTAAATTCCGTACAAATTATAGAGTTTGACAAGACGAACCTGATTGGTGAGCGTGTATATCAACCGAAATGTTTTTACGATAACATCTTAGATTAAATTCGTAGCCTAAATAATGCAAATAATGCGAATTCAACGTTGTGGATATGTCGACTATAAAGGCAACACATTTCCTCAGTATTATCCGCAATTTAGATAGGAATGTGAAACGTACATCAAATTAACAACCAATCAAATATAAATGCACATAAAAACAAATCACTAGATGATAAATAGCATCACAGTTAGACTGATGATCTTTAAAGGAGCTAAACACGAAGATTCGTATCTATCTCGATTTATTCATCAATATTGAAGTAAATACTAAAGCCAGTATATATGCATAGTATCTTATTAGATTGTATAAGTATCTGATATAATATTTCTGAATTTTTGAGATGTCGATTCATAATCAATATATTAATACGATAGCGCGTGTGTTATTTGCTGTGTCACGCTTACATCAGGGTCGTTTAATTGTTATGTACTTTTATTTCTTGTCATAAATAATTTTACCAAGAATTCGTCATAAGTTTTGGTTTCGGGTTCGATCATAGCTGATGGCACTTAAGTCATCTATTTTTGTTATAAATAATTTTATCAATAATTCTTCATACGTTTTGGTTTCGATTTCGGTTAGACTGAAGGAACTCAAATTATATATAAATATTTTTTCATGAGTTATTTCATGAGTTTTTATTCATTTATTTTGCAAGAATCTAAATATTATATTTAATCTTACTTTACGACCGGGTTTTGCCAGACGCTTGTGCTAGTTTAGATAAATACTTTTGCAGTTTAAAAAAAAAAACAAAAAAAAAAAAAACAACACCAAAAACCTACAATAATATCGGAATGTCTCCATTTACACTTAACGTCCACATAATGCCAACATCAATATATATGAATGAGTCTCCTGTGGAATTTCTAGTTTATATTAAATAGTATTTGATATAATATTTCTGAAGTTTTGAGATGTCAATTAATAATTTATATTATTTAGATGATTCGGGTTACTATTCTTCTCCTGGCTGTTCTTTTCATAATATTTCGACCGATGTTACCCACAACTAACTTCAGTAGTGTTTCATCGAACTCCATAACTTTTATGTAAAACTGAAGAGTATGTACGGAACTTCGAACGAAACCTGTTCTTTTTATAAGAGATAATTAGTTCTATTGTCAGCCATGACCGGGCAGAAATCTTTAAGTAATTCGTAATTTTATTCTTGGTAGCGTCTGTACTGAGGATTGACCCTTCAACTCCCAGAAGATTGTCACTTAGAAAAGATTATACTTATCACTTACATCCGTTGCGCTTTTTTAGACTTACATACACTAGTGTTTCATGCTTACGCAATCGACCAGTGCGAGAAGGATAATTACTGCTGGTTGGAAAAGTCAAACTAAATCAAGAAGGCCAACTTTGGTTTGGTGGGCTAGCGTTCTTCCACTTGCCCATCATGAAATAACATTTAAATGGAAGTTAATTATTTACTTTGCAGTCATGAAAGCCGGTTTGTCATAATTCAGGCGACGATAAGAATGTTCGAACGAACAGGAAGTTGGTAAATGATGCACGTAGCTAATTTCTTGCTTTAGTCTTAATTCAACTTAAAAGGGCTTATAACTATAATAATTTTTTAATTTATAATGTTTGATTTTATTAAATGTAATTTGCACTTTTTATTTTTTATTATTTCCACAACCAAACTACGTCGCAGTTCAAACAAACCAATGTAACCAACAATCCGATAATCTAAGACTCGAGTTTCGCCCTCATTTGGGCTCATCAGTTGAACGCATCCGAACTCGGGATTCGAAACCCGGATCCCTTGCATGTGAGGTGAGTACTCTGCCACTTGTGTGTAAAAATACTACTTGTGAGACATTGTCGTTGATTTTCAGTGGTCAGATGACTGCACCCCTTGTTTGACACGAGGAAGGTATATCCCATAATCGGGTTTCGCCACGGTTTGCTTAGTCTGAGTAAGTTAATAGACGTACTTGTGTGTGGCGATTTCTCAAGTGGAAAATTAATCGCCTCGCATGCGAGAAATTCGGGTTTCGAATTTCCAGTTCGGATGTGTCTAACTGATAATCTTAAATGAGAGCGAAACTCGAGTTTGCGATTCTGGTTTGTAAACTTCCATGGTGTGTGTTAGCTGCAACTTGTATGGCTGTGGAAATAATTATATAATCTAACATTCTGAAAATTCTAATATATATATATATATATATATATATATATATATATATATATATATATATATATATATATAAAGCCGTTTCCATCGCTGTCTTTTTTTACACACACACACGCGCATATATATATATATATATATACATATATATATAAATTCCCAAGTTTAGCCCAGCCTTGACAGACGTTCTAAATTCTTTTTCTACGCACATTTTTTCCTTGCCTCGATTTGTGAATTAATCCATGGATTTTGCATTTTGGATTACTTTGGACCATCTTCCATTAACTCGATTCCCATGGAGTTTGCACGTGGAAATGGAACTTAACCAACTTTTTAGATTTTGATCTTTGATTTTACCATTATTGGATATTTTACGTATCACCAGATTATCCATTCACGTGAAATCACCATATTTCCTCTCCTTCACTATGTGTTATCAAGTAAAATGTATGACTTACTTTTAGTTTCATCAAATACTTTTGCAAGAAAAATCCGATTCCGTATTTTGCTAAATCCTACCCTCTGATGAGAAAGAAAGTATTTCTTCGAAACTCCGCGAATTAAGGACTATCCTCTTACTTTGTGCTTCCTTTGTAAAATCAAATATGTTTTAACTCTTTTTAAAAGTGTTTAAACATTTTTTATTAACTACTTGTTCTTATATATATATATATATATATATATACACATACATACATACATTCATACATACACACATATATACAACGTTTTCTACTGTCTTTTTGTTCATATATGTATAAATAGAAAATAGGAGAAAGAAACACACCTGGAAAGTAAGAGGTAGAGAGAAAGAAACAGTTAAATTTGCACATGTATATAATTTTGTAACATATGGTTTCCTTTCACAAACTTTTCATTGAATTCATTTTATTTCCTAAGTTCACTATTGGTCAGTAACGTAAGAAACAACGGAAAAAAGGAAATAAAAATGTGTATGTATTCTCATTAATGCATACATTTATATATGTGCACATGTGTGTGTGCATACTTGCGGATGTATGTGGATAGCCATCGATTTACATTTGTGTCGGCACGCGAACACAATTACAAAATAAAACTTGAATTGTGGAGAAACAAAGTCTTAAAAAATGAAGAAACTATTAGACATTTCTTCAATTTACGCAAAAGTTATTTAGAAAAAAAAAAATTGCGCCAAATTGCCTCGGCAAGCTCTTTTTACAACTACAATTAAACAAAATATAAGAACGAATACACTTTCTGAAGAAGGAAAAAGAAAAACGTGGAAAAAGCAAAAATGTATTAAAATATACAGAAAATGTTTTTTATCCTAGAAATAAAGGTAATGGAAATCGATGGACTTGTCCGTTTTTTTTAATTTTTTTGTTTTCAATATTCGAACTGTACATGTAGTTTTTTTTTATTTGTTATAAAGCTGCCACTTGCTGCGAAAGTATCGGGCGTTTTTATATATTCCATTTATCATATTTTTATTTTTATTCAAACAGTTTCTTATTTTCTCGTTTTTCTACCCATAAAGTTTTCATACAAACATATTCTCTCTCAAGAAGTAATTCTAAACTTTTTATGCCCCCCTCTCTATCTCTCTATCTCTCTGATTCCCCGTCTTTTTTTAATTCAAAATCTATCTACTAACTATTTAGGGATGCAATTGAAAACAAGGACCTATTCTAAGATCAAATATAACTGTTCTTTCGTAAAATGTCCCCAGGAATTCAATAATGATGTACATTTAAAAAAAAAATTGTTTCATTCATATTCACCAAAAAATATTTACTTGAGAAGAAAGTTCTTGCGGAATTTTGAATTTAGATTTCAAATGATGTATTTTCAAATAAGTTTTCGTTATAATACTTTTACTTTATATATTATTATAAAGAGCGTTTTTCACTCTATCTAATCATTTAAATTATAATTCTTTTAAAACAAGTATCTTCTTTTCAGAACGTTGAATACAAAATGGAACAAAAAGTAAATTCGCACAGTTTTCTTGTTTCAATTCAAGCTGAGCCGAGAAACTGTTGAAACAGCTCAACATATGAACGAAGATTTTGGTCCAGGTACCAATAATGAACGCACAGCATAATGGTGGTTTAAGAAATTCCGTAGTGGCAACGAGAGTCTTGAAGAGCGTAGTGTTCGATAATCAATAGTTGATAACGATCAATTAAGAGCCTTAGTCGAAGCCAATCGACGCACAACTGTGCGAGAACTTGCTTATGAATTAGATGTAACGTATACGACGATTTTCAACGACTTGAGAAAGATTGGAAAGACAAAAAATTTGATAAATATGTGCCGGACAAATTTCCTGACAACAAAAACAAGAAAAAACGCAATTATAAAGTGTCATCTTCCCTTCTTTTATGCAACAAGAACTACTCATTTATCGATCGGCAGGGACTTGCAATGAAAAGTGGGTTCTTTACAAAAAACGATGACGCTTAGCTCAGTGGTTAGACGCCGATGAAACTTCACGACACTTCCTAAAGCCAGAGTTGTGCAAACAGAAGGAAATGCTGGCTGTTTGAGGGTATGCGACCTGTCTCATCCATTACAGTTTTTGAATGCAGGCGAAACCATTACGTTCGGAAAAGTACTGTCAACAAATGGATGAAATGCATCAGAAACTTCGGCAACAACACCCAGCATTAGTCAACAGAAAAAATGTCCGACCGCAAGTTGCTAAACTGGCCCTGCAGAAGTTGAACGAATTGAGTTACGAAAATCTGTCTTATCCGCCTTACTTTCCAGACCTCTCTCCTACCGACTGCCACTTTTTCAAGTATCTTGACAAGTTTCTGGGTGAGAAATGCTTAAAAAATCTAAACGATATCAAAAACGACTTCAGCGAATTCATTAATTTGAAGAAATTATTCATTGCTACAAAAATGCAAGATCTTTACGTTACTAGCATAAATACACTTGTTTTGCGTTGGCATATGTGTGTTAATTCTAATGGTGCTTATTGCGATGAATAATTTTTTTTGAGCCGATATATGTTCATCCGAACTTAAAAGTTAAAAACCGCAGGAACTTGTCAATCGGATACATTGCACTTGAACGTAAGGTGCTCCTATTAGGGATCATGTCTCTATGTTCACCAAGTAAAAAGTTGAGCAGATTGGTGTTTGTCTGCATTAGATTTAAACTTCTACAAGTCAGTACAGTCAGAGAAGCATAAAAATATAAGACTAGAAAACTTTTCGGTATCCATGAACCTCGGCAGTGACGGGGTGCTGTTTTTCCAGTAAGTCGATGATATTCAAGTTAACGAAAGACAGGTGCTACGAGTTCCTAAGTGCATATTCCATTAAGTTACTTTTTAAACAGGCACAGTGATGCAACAGTGCGGCGATGGGACAGAAGTACGAGCGTGGTTGATAATGTGCGACCTTTATTGGGACCCCGTTTTAGACAGAGAAACAAATGGTAAATTCAGATGTGGCAACAATACTTCATGCATGATCGAATACTGTCAGGTGTGAATAGTGTTCTAACACGCTGCAAATCACCAACCTTCTTTGCAGCAGCTTTGTCAACATCTTCAATGTATTTATTCACATTCATGTTGCCTGTGGATGCTAAGCAGAGGAGTTTGAACGTAGAGTGATCGGGTGGAGCAGTATTACTCATGGGAAGACATTTCTTGTAATTGTTAAATGATAGAAGTCTCGTTTTAGTAAAATTAAATGTTACCATCTATTTCTGTCCATTTCTAGTTCACTGAAAAGCAATACGCCTCTCTTCTTCACAAGCAACATTGAAGATCTAAATTATTAAAGACTGTTCATACCCATGATAAGTATACAAAACTCCAAACTCTTCTACTTCTCCACTGTGGATAATAGAATAATTCAATATTTCAATACATTAAGTGAACGTTCTATATCGAACAGAAATACAATCAATTAAATCGAACAATGTTTCCGGGTCAATATGCTAAACACTATCGTAAACAAGACTATTCTTAACACTGTTCTAAACAATATATCAATCGACATAATCTTTAATATTATAACAAAGCCGCTATCTTAAACACTATTCTAAACACATCCTAAACTAAACTATCTTAAATATTATACTAAACAACACAATCATAAAGATAATCCTAATCACCTTTATCATTAACACTATCTAAAGATTATCTTAAACTACACTATCCTAGGTACTATACTAACCCATACTATCCTCAAAATTATGCTAAACAACATTATCCTTACGCTATTCTAAACATATTCTAAAATACATTATCCTAAATACTGTATTAAATAATACCACCGTAAACACTACCCTAAACAACGTTATTCTTAATGCTATACTAACACTATATTAAACTACACTCTCCTTAATACTATACTGAACAATACTAAATATATTATTTAATTATTGGAATTTTTTGGAGAGGGGCGCAGTGGATAGACACGTTGAAGCTTTACAGTTCCAGGGAAGCATTGTGTGACGATAGTGGTTTCAATCCTATCCAAAGCCGGCCAGAAGATATGTTGGACAAATCGTGGTGAGACAAGAAGTACGAAAGTCAGTAATTACTGACATTACAGTTGAAGATTCAGGATTCCTATCCCGTCGCAGTTAAAAAACCTGACGAGGGCCAGAGGAAGAGTTCGCCGAAACGTCCTGAAACAACAACTATAAAAAAGATGAGGACAATAGTTCGCGAATAATTAAATCAAATAAACGATACTATCCTAAACATTCTAATAAACAACTAAACATTTTCACAATCTAACATAGGTTTTTGATAAAGTATATGACAAAATTACCATTGAGATTACTATTTCAAACAAAAACATGAGTTAGTTGTGACACGGTTAAGTTAGACCATGATCGATATTATGATGAAGTTTGATGACGATTGGTCAAGTAATGCAAACGAAAATCCGGTTCCATCAAATAAGGTCCTTTGCATTGGGACATAAATAAAATGCCTTAGTCTCGAATGAGTTCTTAAAACGAAGGAAGAATATTAAATTGAGTATCAGTACAAATATTACATATTACTCCTAGCTTATAAATTTCATGCAAGCTACAGTGTGTATCGCTGTATTAAAGTGTGATCTTAAAATGACTACCTAATATATATATATATATATATATATATATATATATATATATATATATATATATAGGTATTTACTGTAATAATTATTAAATATATACAGACACTAGTGTTTCATCCTTTCGGAAATCATCAGTGTAGGTTATACGATTAACACCAGTCGATAGATTCGAACCCGGCAACAGAAGCGATATCTGGCTTCATTAGCGAGGACCTAATCCATTAGGCTACCGTTAATCGCGAGAACTATTGTTCAAATTTAAACATTTATTTCTTAAATGCTTTTTAACGTCTGTCAGAGTAGTCTAATCATTGTATGATGATCTGAGCATAAGAGCCAAATTGTCCGACTTTTTATTTCAACTGAAAGTACTCAACAATAAGAAACAAGTTTCTAAAAGGGACTGACATAATTATTTACTATAATAATGGTCGACATCATGAACTTTGGAATATAGACTTTTGTCATTCATTAATTCATTATATATATATATATATATATATATATATATATATATATATATATATATATATATGAGATGTCACAGATTAGAAATCAAGTGAATTGTCTTATTATATATTACCGTGAGGTAATAATTTCAGGACGACCCTAGCCAAAAATGTAAAGCTCAATATTTATAAATAGAGCAAAATATAAGTGTAATGATTAAAGTTAAATTCTGTAGACTAAAAAATATATAAACATATATTCAACTTAAGAATTTATTGCTTGACACTGGGAATATATGGAGAAGAATTATATTTATTTCCTTAATCCATGGATTTTAAACAATGGTTCATATCATCAGAGGAAATGAAATGCAATTTGCAAACTGTTTAGCTATGAATAAACATATTTTTTTATTACATTTTCACACTAAGCAAGGCACATTGCACCCGAACATTATATAACAATTTTGAAATTGCATTAAATATCTTACTGAATTCATGAATAAATTGATGGTATGGGCGTTAAAACTACACATACTAATACATAGATGAGGAAACTTAATGCAAATGATTCTTATGTTTTTTACTGGAGGAAATTTAAGCGACATTCTGTTTAAGAAACGAATTGCATAGATTTCCGTCGTACTTTTTTTCTGTGAATCACTTAAAATATTTACATGAACTGACATGTTTTTTCTTATTATTTCTGTGATTTTCTGCGCCATATCTGATCGTGCACTGCGCCATGTTGGCGTATGCGTCGTAGATTGACAATATCTGCTTTATCCCAAGGAACGTGGGGGATTATTGGAAACAAACACAACCATTAAACGCTAAGCATTAAAAAATAAAATAAGTATAAAAATTCTAATAAAATGTATGCATAAAATGTCCACGAATTCAAATCGTTTCAAAACTATTTATTTACAAACTATACGAATTGCAAAAAATATAAATATCGCTTCGGCATAAAATGACACAACAAAAATGACATGACGTAAAATCCAATATACATGCGGTAACTATTTCTTTATATATATATATATATATATATATATATATATATATATATATATATTATAAATAAATAATAATAATTATTCTTTACACTTACAGACATTTAACGTTTCATGCTTACGAAACCATCAGTATAGGGGTGACAATTCCTGTCGATCAGGAGATTTGAACCCAGCCACGAGGCCACCTTTTGCTCCATTTGCTAAACCTCTACCTTAGGGCTACCAAACAATTGCCACCGCAAGGAAAGAAATAATGGAAGTATTAAACGCTGAATTCGGACCAATACATTTTTACGATCTAAAATGTTCGCAGGAGTGGAAGTCATGAACATTTCATAAAAGTTTCATTGACTCCTTTAGTTATAATTCCTCAGACAGTGCTCATCCTTAAGTATTCTTAAAATGGGCTGGATTATTATAATTTAATAATAATTAATCTTTATACCTACAGGCACTAGTGTTCCATGTTTACGCAATGATCAGTGTAGGAGTGACAATTCCTACCGGCCATGAGGTTTGAACTTAGCCACTAAGCCACCGTTCCACAATTTTGCAAATATAAAAGCAAAGCAGCAGAAAAATATGAAGGCAAAGCAGCAGAAAAATCCTCCAAAAAATGAATATGTATGCCACTGGAGCTTCAAAGCACGAAACAAAGCAGGGTTTTCTATTCACTCAAGATGGCATCTTTGACTGAGGAGCATATGCAAGTTCACATCTGCAAAGTAGTGTGCCGGACGTCTGCAAGGTTTGTAACTATACATTCGGTGTCACAGAGCTTAGGAACTGCTGAGGATTGCATACTAAATCCTTATTTATCGTCTTCGATGAGAGAATCCACCATATATAGTTTCACATCAACTATATAAAATCATTTCTTTCTACAGAAAGATCATTAGATTTATAATAAATATTAAAATTAAATTTAATTAGTAAATGGCACGCCTCGTTATACAAACTTTTGCCCTCAGTAGATATATTTTATTATTGACGATATAATATTTGCTGCGATACATCGCACAGCCATTTATTTTTTATTCTTCTATCTAGTATATTTTGAATAGGCCTGTAACATCTACCATTTGACTAAGGGACTTCCCTGAAATATATTATGGAAAACTATCACACGCAGTAGACCACTGTGCCAAAATTAAATTAAAGTAAGATATTTTATTGATATATAACAAAATTGCTACTAGCGGAGGTACTAGGCGTAGTGGAGAAGTTTTATGAAAAGGGTATTGATTAAAGGAGCCCTGCAAATGTTTTAAACAAAAAAATTAAACAACCCCCTAAAAAAGTCACTGGCAGCGAGTACCCGTGCGAACACAAAAAAAGTAGTAAGCAGGCGGGCAGGCAGGCTCGAACTTTAACCTAAGAGGCAGTGAAAAAAGCGAACGGTTTAACCGCGCGCCCACCGCGACGAACGACGTCGCCGCCGTTCAAATTAAGCTTAATCATTGCAAGGCGTATGACGACTTTGTAAAAATGTCAACGAAAAAAGTGACCTTGTAAAAAAAGGTCCATTCGACGTTAAAAAAAATTAATGTTTGGGCCAATTTTTTAAATATTTGTCGGCCGAGTGACTGATCTTTCAAACGATTCAATTTCGTCAGTGTTGGTCATGGCATGTACTGAAAGTTTTAGCAATACCTACAAGCATACACACTTACAGACGTTAGGGATTTGTATTATGGATAAAAGTGAGAATGTGTGTGTGACGACAACTCTTAACCTATGTACTCAACGATGTTTTGATCTACATACTTGAAATTTATTACATAGGGTATTCAAACACGGGAAACTTTTAATCGGTTTTCGTCCGGAAAAAAGGCTACTAGATGATCAAACTCGAAAATCAGTACTTAGGAGTCATCGGATTTTTATCTTTTTGTTAATTTTTTTACGATGGCGCATGTGCGAATCATTCACCACCATTTATCAAGGTTAACAAACTGATGCTAGATTCATGCATAGTTGAACAAACGCAGTCTGAAACATTTCATGAGTTATTGTGGTATTTTTTCAAAACAGAATTTTACTTCATATCGTTATTCTAAGTGTCCTCACGTCCAGATGGCATTTTTTGAAATTCACCAGCTGTGACAATCAGGATTTAGTAGGGTGTATTCCAATTCCGGCTGTAGCTGCTCATTTGAACCTGAAATTATAAAAATTGGTCAATCATCTCATAAGGTGTATAGCTATAACATACTGAATTTTCAAGAATCTACGACAATTTAAAATGCTTGCACCAAAAGAATATCTTGAAACTTATTTAAGGCACCTCCTACATCTCTATCCTTACTATTATATAAAAAGGAACTTTGTATACGTGTGCCTGTGTGTCAGTCAGTTCTTCCCCTATGGACTCAAAAACGTCTGGGCCGATTCTTATGAAATTCCACAAAATTCTATGCAACATGGAGATGCAAATTGATAAATGCACCTAAGCAAGAATACCTCGCGTAATAATAATTGACAAGAAGAAAAATTCCTGCTCAATTGTAAACTTTGCAGACCAAAGAGTGAAAATCAAGCATACAGCGAAATAATACAAATACATTGAACTGGCCAAAGGGATCTGGAAGATGAAGAAAATCAAGATAACACCACTAATAGTAGGTAACCTAAGAAAAATACCGAAAAACGTTGGTTTTGTTTTTTTTTACACGGGAGAGATTGAAATCAGAGGAATGACCGAGAAGTTACAACGAATAACAATAATAAAAACGACTGAAATATTAAGGAAAACCTTTGAATGGGGAGAATAGCACACATAAACTACAGACACAAGCCGGACATATAGAAACTGCAACGGATGTAAAACACAAAAGAACATCACATGGAATTATACAAACTGAAATTGTATAATTGTAAGTTACCCCCTCCCCGGCCGTAATTCCGCCATATTTTTTTATGCTTGTGTTGCTATACACTGGCACCACATTAATTAAGTGAGGGCCAAGGAGAATGGAAAGACCGAGGAGAGAAAGCACTAGCCATGTTTTCGCTGGGACTTTCTGGAGGGTTGTTGCCATCCGACTTCCAGTTAAGACCAATGGTCGCTGCCAGCGATAAATCAATGGAAAGCAGCCGTTGCGATAACGCAAATTCATCTGCAAAGGTTATAAAAAAGTGTATAGTACCGGGACTCCAGGGAGACTTGTTATCACTCAGTATTCAGAGAACACCACAAGTTGTTCTCAAAGAAACATCTTTGATGATTGCCTGTGCGACTACTCATAGTGAGTAAATAATAATAATAATAATAATAATAATAATAATAATAATAATAATAATAATAATAAGAAGAAGAAGAAGAAGAAGAAGAAGAAGAAGAAGAAGAAAGAATTCTAATGTTCAGGGAATTCATTTTATTTCTCTTAGGACGAATTGTCCTCTATTAAACACACAAGCAATCACCCACACACATACACACACATACACACACACACATATATATATGTTTAAAGAAAAAATAGAAAAAACCGAATGAAATTATTAAAAAATCAACGTTTCGTCCTTGTTTCCGAGGACATCTTCAGGATAATTGAAATAAAAATGTGATAAAAGAAAAAGTCATAGATCGTGCGAAAAAAGACAGTTTTTTAAAATCCAACCCATGTCGGGTTTCTTTTATCACATTTTTATTTCAATTATCCTGAAGATGTCCTCGGAAACAAGGACGAAACGTTGATTTTTTAATAATTTCATTCGGTTTTTTCTATTTTTTCTTTAAACATAACGTCAACCACCACTGGTATATTTTTTCATTCCTTATACACATATATATATATATATGTGTGTGTGTGTGTGTGAGAGAGAGCGCGAGCGTGTGTGTGTGTGTGTGTGCGTGTGTGTTTGAAAAATAGGCGGTACGGAAATCTAAAAGCTAAATATAAAAGCTTGTAATTAGAAAAATATTAACAGCAATAAAAGATAATAAACCGTTTTAGAGGAATAAAATTAATGGCCCTATTCGTTTGGCTATAATCTGATTCTTAGTAATAACGCGAGGTCAGCGTTCGCGCTGGAAACTATAACTTAACTGCGTCGACGTTTGAAAGGCGCGCCTACCTACGCAATAGTCTGCAACTCTATACGACTTCCGCATGTATTCGAGTGATATCAATGCAATGTTAGAGGCTAATTCCATAAAAGAATAAATTATACGAAGCATATTTACTCAAGGTACTTGAATAATTACGAACGTATTTCACTCCAATCATATTAAAAATAAACGAATAAACATATAACTTTCTAAGTTAAAATCAACACTGGGCGTAGTGATATAGAGTATACACACACACATATATATATATAGTTTGCAAATCGAAAAAAAGAAAAGAATTATGAGTTAAAGCTAATATACATACTAGTATTAATATTTGTAATGCAATTCCAACAAGATGAAACTGATCAATATTCAAGACAGAGCAATAGTATAAGAACACTTAAAATTAAAATTCTGTAAATGACAGTTTATAGCAGTTTATTTTGTATTACAGACATTTGGATATATATGTTTTTATGTATTATATCATATGCTTATTTGTCAGCTCGGCGTCAACATCTGTCCCATCGACAATATGTTGCGTCCCTCTGTCTGTTTTATAAGTATTGTAATGGTAGATTATCCGAAGAGCGTCAAACCCTTGTGATCCATAGATGTAAATACCCGACAAGCAGTTAAATTACATAGTAAATAGAATTCAGCGTAATAGTGAAATGAAAGGAATTATCTAATAAGAAACCATCTATTACATAAATCTCACCTGTCTGTTTAAATGTATGTATGAATGTTTCATAGTCTGCCTAAAACTTTCAACAAAGGCAACGGATTTTAACGAGATGGGTATCATTTTGAAGATCGGCCCCTTGGACAACAAATATCGAAAAATTGACCAAAAACATTAATTCTTTCACCCTCAACTTGGCACTTTTCTACAGGGAGGGGTCACTTTTTTGCCGATATTTTCGAAAGTAATCCCCTCTTTTCGAATGACTAGTCTCAATTTAAACCTTTGCCGCTTCCGATTTAGCGATGGATGCAACAGCAAAGATGTCACTTTTTTCCCACATTCTTTTTTCAGTAGAGATCCATGTACTTCATTAGGTACTTCCCTCGGACCACTAGATTTACTTCTGAGTACCGTCTTCCTTGACTGCACTGATATGCAAAAGTTCAAGTATACTGTAAACAGACCTATTGTTGCTCTACTCTTTACATATTATCCATGCAAATTATGTCTCAGATAGTATCCCCTGTATCAAAGTTGCATTGTGTCTTGTTTGGGGTGATAAAAAAATTGACTATCAAACCTTTTCATCGATCCTAGAACCTCTTTTGAAATATCCTTTCAACTTATCCTTTTTTTAATTTTTACATAGGAATCACCACTTTTCAAGACCTTGAGGCCACTCGAGGATAAGGGTTAAAGAGTGTACAGTAGAAATTGGCAATCGTTAGTAATGGAAATTTGGTAAATTTGTTAACTTATATGGAACGGTTCATCAAAAACATGTTTACGTTAGACTTGAAGACAACCATCTTGTAGTCAGCTAGAAAGCAGGAAAACGGAAGACAATTCCATAGGCGTATAGTGTTTTCTGCTAGACGGGTGTTTCTTGAGAAAGTTTGGCGAGGGGAGATAATAGATTGGAGCTCAGCCGAGCATTTGCCATGAAAATAAACATAAAGCAGAGACAAACTCGCAACATCTCTTCTGTGAGAAAGAGGTTGCAGGGAAGAGAAAAGGACACCCCCTACGAGGCTACGAAGTTTATTTTGAACTTTATCAAGGCAGGATGTCCTTTCTAGCAGCCACTGCCCAGATGTGGCAACAGTACTCCATCCTTGGACGTACCTGGCTCTTATGTAGATAGAGAATTGTATCGGCAGTGAGAGATATCTACTGGATCGATAGAAGGATCCTACCATTTTTCCAGCGGCCATAGCAACGGATTTAATGCATATGTTCCACTTAAGATCAGGAGTAAAAGTCAAGCCCAGAAGCTGGTCAAAACTTGAAGCCTCCCCAAGACGAGAGCCATTAATTTCAATTGATGCCAGATTGGGATCAGAGCGTTGATGATGTAAAGATAAAAGCTTGGTTTTAGATGCATTAAAAGTAACCAGCCACTCCTTTCCCCATTGTACCGCATGCTCAAGATCAGAACAGAGAGAATATTGGAGAGAACTTGGTCGTTTGCTGTCTTAGATGTGCTACCATAGATAATAGTGTTTTCAGCATAAATGTCTACGAATGATGTAAGGATGTGATTTGGAAGATCATTAATGTTGATCAGGAAGAGAGTTGGGCCAGGATGGACCCCTGAAGGACTCCAGCATTAATACTGAGAGCTTCTGATTTCTGCCCATCAACCACTACTCTTATGAACCTATCAGAGAGAAATGATTTAATAATTGGGAAGTCATTTCTGGATATCTTGTGAAGTATGCCTTTATGCCATACCTTATCGAATGCCTATGATATGTCAAGAGCAATTGACTTAGAAATGAAGCCTCCGTCGATAGATTCGCTAATCTTATGAGATATAACTGTAAGCACATCTGCTGTTCATCTAGCAGAACGGAAACCATATTGCGTGTCACTAAGAAGGTTATTTTTGCTGAGATGGTTGATTACTTCTCTATTTACCACAGATACCAGCAACTTACTCATGACGCAGAGGAGACTTATTGATCTGTACTGAGAGGGAGATGAACGATCACCTGAATTCTTAAATACAGGGCATACTGATGAGATTTTGCAGGGTCATGGAAAGCAATTCTCCTTAAGACAACGTTTAAAAAGTTTTGTAAAGATGGGCACTAGTTCTGGTTGAAGTCTTTTGAGTACTATCATTCAAATACCATTAGGGCCGGTTGCTTTACTGGAATCAAGGTTTTTAATTAGCTTAGCAACATCACGTACAGATATTTGTATATCACATAGCGTGTTTTTTGATACAGGAGGAAATATTGGAGGTTTGCGGCCTTTGTCGCAAAGGGTATAATTAGCTGCAGAGTTCTTAGCAAAGAGTTTGGCTTTGTCTGATACTGACAAGATTACCATTCTTTTATCATTTTATCAAATTTCTTTCAAAACTTTAGTATTCAGTTTACGTGCTAATTAGCAAATCTATAGACTATATATAAATACGACTTTGCTAAATACGTTTTCTCTGAGGATATGAGTCATTCATTGAAACTCCATGGAATAAGGGAAAATATTTATTTTTTTCGTACTCTTTGTCGAAAAAATGTTGTAAAATTTAATTTACAGATGCTAAATTCCGCTCGTGTGAGCACTAGATTGTCAAATGTATTCTCGCAAATTTGGCGCTTTATAGTTCCTAATCCCTTTCATTCTCGTGGCAATTGTTTGATAGCACTGAAGTTCAGACTAAGCAAAAAGTGGCTTCATGGTTGGGTTCGAATCTCATGACCGGCAGAACTTGTCACCTTTATATTCTCTCTCTCTTTTATATATATATATATATATATATATATATATATATATATATATATATATATATATATATATATATATATATATATATATTCTTACGGACTTGGAGAAGTTTACAACGTTAACATGAATATGTTTAGATCTTTAATATAAATAACTAATATTTCATCACAATATACAGATCGCTATTCCATGCAGAAGTACATACAGACCTTCTAATATGAACAAATAAAAAAAGTATATATTTATTTTGCCTGATGAGATCTTAGTTATTAATAACTACAGATCAAATAATTAATATTCAAATGTAGCCAATCCCGTATATGTGTGTCTAAATCTATATATTTATTGTGGTGGCACCTACTCATTTACATATGTGGATAATATTACACATAAATAGCAAGACTCGGGTAGTCTGAGTGTGTATTAACCAGAAGCCACCGAAGGCCGAGCCGAGAGCAGGTATGTTCTCCAGCCAAGACTCTCTTACTTGACAACCATTATGTAAATATACTGTAAATATACTTTTCCTAATACACTTCTTATTGATCTACCTTTGTTTGTTGAGGCTTCATTTGTATTTCCTTATACGTTACTTGGTTCAAACTGCAAACATAACAGTCGGCGACGAAGATGAACGTCAAACATAACAGTTGGCGACAAGGATTAACGTCAAACATAACAGTTTGACGAAGAAATTGAAAAAACTCACTAAAAAAGTACAAGGCAACAGTTGACCTTTCTAAGGAATACAAGTTTTGACGAAGGAAATAGTCATAAAAACGGATTTCACGCTTAAGAGAAGTTCGACTGAAGCGGAAAAAATCAGTAATTCAGCGAACATTGGAAAGCAGTAAAATATTTTCCTCGCGGAAGTACAACACTAAAAGAAAGAAACAGTTGTTTCACAAGTTCCAAGAACAAAAACTGCATTCAGGTTAAAAAAAGTAACATCGATTAATAGTATTTTATTTACAAAAATACTCGTCGAGAGGAAAAAAAGACAAACCAAAACCGCTAATTGCAGTCTTAAAGAAAAAGAAAGAAAAAAAAACTCGAACGTGGCAAAAGCGACAATTTACGCCGTTTCTCTTGGAATCCATCTTGAAAAAAACCCAACAAACTGTAAAAGTGAATATTTGTTCTTTTTTTGTAAAAGGACAAACAGATTCGTACTACTAAATCACGAACAGCAAACTACAAGAAAGTAACATACGGAAAAAAAGTTCACCAGTGGATTTCCTAATTGCTGTTCTCCGTTAGCAAAACATCAACAAAAGATTTTTTAGTAAACCAATTTATTTCCTCCTCGGTATTAAAACATACCACAGTTAAGCTAAAAGCAAGGAAATATTTTTTTAAACTGTAGTTGTCATTGGATAACGGATATAAGACAGTAAAACGTCACGTAAGAAAAAAAAAACAAAATCAAAAGAAAGAATTAAATGTAGTCCATACATTTTATTTTTTCCAATTGTGACTCGAGTTGAAAAATAAAATTGTGGAAAGAGTTGTTCTGCTGTTACTTATTAGGAAGTGCCTAAAACAGAATAGTCAATCGTATTTGGTGGGTTCAGTAAAAGCCTCAGTTTTTTTTATTTTGGGGTTGGATGAGCTTGACTTGACTAGCAATGTGAGAAAATATTCTTTGATCAGCGATATTATTATTATTGAAAACAGGAACTCTGAACAATTATTTTTGTAACACAAGCTATTTTATATTTTATAGTGTACGTATATATTGCGTTGCATGTGAAATTGTATAATGTACTATTTTTTCTTAACTGAATTACAGACGCAACAACAGGCACAAGCCGAGCGATATGAACGAGGAGATGAGGAATTATTGAAATAGCAACTGGAACAAGAAGAAAAGCAGGAGAAATTACAACTGGAACAAGAAGAAAGACAGGAGAAATTACAATTTGAATATGAAGAAAGGCAAAATGAACGTTTTGCTAAAACATTGGAACTACTAAAGAAAAATCGAAAAAATGTCAGCAGTGCTAATTTCTTCCATACTTTTAATAGTATGGACACATTTAATCATGTGCCAGAGGAAGAAAAGAATTTTGAAGCATACTATACAAGATACGAGGATGTCTTTCAACTGGACTGCAAAAGTTGGCCAAATAGCTAGAAAGTGAGCCTCTTACTCAGGAAGTTAGGTTTAGCAGAACACAGTAAATTCGTAGATTACATACTACCTAAAAAACACACGCCATTAGATTTTATGGGAGCTGTAAAATTACTGGAAGAATTATTTAATCCGAATATCTTTTTTATAAGAGATGGTTGTGTATGAATCTAAGGAAGATGGACAACCAAGATTATTTGACATACGCATCAGTTGTCAATAAAAACTGTGAACATTTTAAGCTAGCGGAACTAACAGTAGAAGATTTCAAATGCCTAATCTTCGCACAAGGGTTAGTTTCCACGAGAAATGAAGAACTACGCAGACGAGTGTTGTCTAAGCTGGAATCTGAGCAAGATTTAACACTTCAGAAATTAGCAGAGGATTGTGAAAGGGCCTTTACACTAAAAAAGGATTTAAAAAAGATAGAAGAATACGGAGTGGCATATGTAAGAAAGGTTAGAAAGCCATACAAACCAACCAAGAACTATACAAATAAAAGCAGTCAAAATGGAACGAGATATTCCAAATAAAAAAAATATAGTTATAGTAAAGAATATAACAAGTCTCTTCCTAGATATAACTGTAAGAGATGTGCAGAAAAACATTGGGAATCGGATTGTCCTTATAAGAAGAAAAAATGCTACATTTGCAAGAAAGTCGGACACAAAAGCGATTGTTGCAGATATAAATATTTCACCAGAAAGACAGTACAGCAAACAAAATCAAATGAAAAATTAGACAAAAATCGGCGAAAATACATAAAAGTGGAAATATTCAAAACGCCAATAAAATTACAACTGGATTCAGGATCCGATATTTCTATAATAAACTTGAATACTTGGAAAAAGTTAGGTAAACAAATCATGATGAAAACAAGTAAATAAGCTCGGACGGTAACTGGTGGTGAGATAAAATTTGAAGGAGAAGTTATCCTTCCGATAAAATTGAAAGGGATTACGAAGAAATTAATAATGTTCGTATTGAAAAATAGCGAAAATCTGTTTGGAATAGATTTGATTGAGAAATTTGGACTGTGGTATAAGCCAATCAATACATTCTTTTAAAAAATAGAATGTACTACTCCAACAACAGGAAATATAAAAGAGGACTTAAAAATTATTCCCTGAAGTATTCATGACTAAATAAGGTCGTTGCAATAAATTTAAGGCCTCGTTTGAACTTAAACAAAGCACCAGCCCAATTTTTAGAAAAAAGCGAATCGTTCCGTTCGCTGTGTTTAAAAAGATTAATAAAGAATTAGACAGATTGGAGCAGACAGGCATACTATCAAAAATGGAACACAGCGACTGGGCAGCCCCCATCGTATATGTAAATAAAAAGAATGATAAAATCAGAGTGTGCGCAGACTTTTCGACATGTCTAAACTCAATATTACAAGATTACCATTATCCTCTACCAAGCCCAGAGGAAATATTCACAAAGTTGAATGGTGGTAATATCTTCTCCAAGATAGACTTGAGCGACGCGTATTTACAAATACCAATCGAGGAAAATTGCTAAAAAATACTATGCATCAACACGCATAAGGGATTGTACAAATACAACCGGTTGCCCTTTGGCATCAAAGTAACGCCTGCCATCTTTCAGCAAGCGATGGACACCATGCTAAATGGTATTGAGTGCGCATGTGCATACCTGGACGACATTGTTATCAGGAGCAAATCCCTAGAAGAACATAAGGAGCATTTAAAACAAGTATTCATTCGAATACAAGAATACGGATTTAAAGTAAAAGAAAATAAATGCGACTTTTGTATGAGCGAAATTAAGTATCTTGGACATATAATAAATAAACATAGGCGACGTCCAGACCCGGAAAGATCTGCGGCAATAAAAACATGCCAGCACCTGATAACGTAATAACCTTGCAGAGTTTCTTAGGACTCGCAATTTATTACCAATCTTTTATTGAAGGGATGCATGATTTGCGAGCTCCCTTTAATGAGCTGCTAAAAAAGAACACACATTGGAACTGGACGCAAGAATGTCAAACTGCTTTCGACAAAATAGAGAGCGCACTAACATCTGAATTATTTCTAACTCACTATGACACAAAATTAAATATAGTCGTCGCTAGTGACGCTAGTTTCTACGGCATAGGAGCATGCATTCAACATATCACCAGCTGATTTAATGTTTGCCAGAAAGGTGAAATCAGCGTTTGATAAACTATTGCCAAGACAGGCAATTGTCCGAAACACTACACACATGATAAGAAAGAAATATAACTCGGGAGATCGAGTATATTTCAATTGCTACAGGAATAACACCTCTTACTGGGAATGTGGAGTAGTGGTGATTGTACATACATGATTAAAGGTCCACAAAATATACATAAAAGGCACCTGAACCAAATAAAAAACGCCACATTCAAGATGATGATAATACAACAGCAGTCGAAGAGGAGGAAACCCTGGACTCCATATACGAATCTTTTAATTTGGAACCGCCTCAATATACACCTGAACCCCGAAGATCAGGTAGAAAAATAAAGTTTAATGAACCATTTATGTAAAATCCCAAGAGAAAAACATATTGAAATCTGTGTGACTTCAAATCTTGGGGGGAGGGTATTGTGGTGGCACCCACTTATTTACATATGTGGATAATATTACACATAAATTGCAAGACTCGGTTAGTCTGAGTGTGTATTAACCAGAAGCCACCGAAGGCCGAGCCGAGAGCAGGTATGTTCTCCAGCCAAGACTCTCTTACTTGACAACCATTATCTAAATATACTGTAAATATACTTTTCCTAATACACTTCTTATTGATCTACCTTTGGTGAGTCTTCATTTGTATTGCCTTATACGTTATTTAGTTCAACCTGTAAACATAACAGTTGGCGACGAAGATTAACGTCACACATAACAATATTAATATCCATATTCGCTTCGGCCGTTATCGTGCTGACCATCCTTTAAAAGGAAAGAGGGATATTCCAAATGGCTAATAAACATTTGAGTTTAATAAAATTGTAGATGAGCGTCCCCTTTCTTTGAGCGTCACGAAATGTTTCGATAGTTACGTTTTGAATCAGCGTTTTCTTTATAGAATGTCATGTTATGGTTAATGCACCTGTTTTGACTATCAAGAGATGTTTTTACCGCTTGTTTCTTTTTACTTCAGTCGAAATTCTTATAAACAAAAGAAATGCCTATTCATTTGGCAAACACATGATCTACATATACAATACACAGCTCTTCGAAAATTCCACTAAATTTCTTTGCACTCCAAACACTGAGTTAGTAAAAAAATTGAAAATTTTCGTTCTCCAATAGACCATATAAAATATGTTATATTATAAAGTTAAAATATGTATTATATATATATATATATATATATATATATATATATATATATATATATATATACAACACATAGTATATAGTATATATTTCTTGTGGTGTCCAGGACAAGAATTCAACGAGTTTGTTGGAGTATCCAGCTTGTAAAAACAAGTGTGGGTTATCAATTTATTGGAGATCTTATTTAGGTTGTGAATACTGTTTTATTTTTAATATTTAGCAAAGGTTTACCTATAGAATAAAGTACACTAGATCCCCGGAATACGACATTAATTTGGTTGTTTTTGTTTTACGGCATATCAACCCTTTTCAGGTTATTTAATGCCGAATCCAGTGATTTGAAGAAATTTTTTTTTTGAATGGAATATATATATATATTTTCAAGTCGGTTTCTATTTAACCCATTGTTGGGGCCCTAACAGGTACTACCACCCCGGGTCAGAGTGGACCTGGGAGTAATAGCAATTAAAGGGTGGCTCCACAATCCCTAAAATCCGCAAGCTGGGGGCCTTACCATCGGATATAGTTTAAGGTCATATCCAGGACCCGAATACGACATTAAAAATCAGTAACAAAATACAGTACAGTATATAATACGCATGCATATAATTAAATAACATTATAAATAACACCCTTTGCTATCGGCATTCAAGTATTTTCCATTAAGCATTTTAGCTCTTTCCAGTAAGCATTCAAGTAATCTCCAGTACGCATTTAAGTTCTCTAGCAAATATTGTGTAGATGTAAACGATTCAGTTGGTAAACATGTGTGTCCTAGTAGGCGAAGTTCGTTAGTTTTAGATTAAGAGATTGTTTTTATTAACTTTCGTACTTTTGTTTGCGTGATTGCTACTAGAATTTTTGTTATTTATATTTATAGTGATAATAGTATTGTTTGTCTGGGTTTTATTGTTATAGTTGCTATACTTAATTAATTTACGCATTTAGTATTGTTTACAATGGGTATTTTATTATTCTGTGGTTTAATTAGTGTTTTCTTTATTGAATTTATTCATTAGTTCGGAATAATTATGTTTGACACAGTAAGGCCCTTCAGATCGCCGAATTTAAGCAATGATCCTGGTCAGTACCAGATGGTGACCATTTAGGACTTCCAGGTGTTGTATGTGCTTTCTACTTTTCTCAAGCAATGTCGAGTCAGGAGTAGTGTAGTTGGGTATTGTGCAACCTTTGCCACAGAATTATACGCGCATCTGCCCCTACAGGAGGTATCTGTTGCAATATTTTGGGTGAATAATGGGGTATGATCTCACACAGTCGGACGATTCTATTTATAAACGATGCTGCTAAGAACTGACGAATCAAATTAATTCACGTTCTGCTACCAACCAATCAGAAACCAGAATTGCTTCATAAATATTAAACCTTTTCTGGAGCAATTGCACATGTTCTTTTCCCGGGTTTCGACACGGTAAGAATATTTTGTTCTGTGGAACTCTCTACTACAAACAAGTCACCTCCCAGGACTTGTGTGTAACAGCGAACCATCTGAAACTGTTTTGAAACTCAAAATGGCTTACACTTCTAGAGTACCCTTTGTCTTTCAAGAGCGAACGGGGCCATCGGTTTAATTATAGGTTCTATGTTTTAACAAAAACTGCAGGCCAGTCTTACATTATCTTTATTGAAGGCTACAAGAAGGTTAGTTACAGCTGCGGTTTTCGATGATATTTTTTAATGTTTTTCCAAGTTTAACTTTAGCGTCTGATTATAAGTTGGTGTAAACAAAATGATGTTTCTCTTCCTTCTATTTTTCATTTATTATAAATAGTATTATCATGTTTGCTCGTTTCTGTATTTTTTTTTTAATATTCTTACGAATACATGTCATACGAAGTGATATTTCGAAATGATATACAAATTATAAATCACCGGATTTTATGTAAAATATGGAAAAAGAAAATAGTTATTCTATTTTGAGATATGTTATTGGTAACAGCAAATATAATGAACATGGTGGCAAGCTAACGATAGCCACTACCAGAAATTATGAAACTTTTAATATTTCTCACATAAGAAGTAAATAACTGAATAATTGTGGGTGTATATTTAACTTCAGGGTGTAACAATAAAGTTGTTGGTGACCCTAAAAACAAAAGTTCAACTTTATTTGAAAACTTTTATTGAAAATATAAGTGTAGGCAAATTGATTATGTAGTAGAGCTGAGATTTATTCAATGTAGCCACCTTCAGCCTCAATCACCGTCTCGATACGAGTCCAGAACTGGGATTATGCATTTTCCACAAGCGCCGGCAGGAGCTCGGCGAATACTCGACTTCATGCTACCTTCTTGTTCGTTGAACATTGTGCCACATTTAGACATGATAGATGGCTCCTATTGCTGTTGGGATTTTTAAACAAGTGGCCAACAAGCATATGGGCTGCAACAAAAAAAAACAGCTTTCATCAAACAGAAATGGAATCATGTTGTCATTTCTGTGGTGACAATTTTTATCGTTCCATCATGTAAAAGGAATAAGTTCTGAATATTTGAGATAATGAATGATTGTTTTTTGTTACTTTGGAATTTCTCCTATTAAGGCCAGGATGCCACTCGAGAATAGTGTTAATGAGTCATCGAGATAACAGCGTAATAATCGAGATAACAGCATAGTAATCGTTAGGGGTCGATTATTTAAAAGGGAAGCCTTAACAGGAACTTGTTCACAATAGACTAAGATACGACTATGTAGTCGGCTCGAAAGCAGGCCAACTGAAAAGTGATATATATTGGAAGGCCAATGCTTAAAAGTGTGCTGGTCGACGATTGATATGATCGTTATTAATATTTGTAAAGATAGAATGCCAGATAAAATTATTTATTTTAAAAAAGAAAAAAATGTTAGAACATAAACCAAATACGTGACGAAGGTAGATCACGTAGAGTTAAATAACGAGAGAGAGCTTGAAATACACATTTCAGTTCGTCAAGAGTTGGGAGTCAGAGTAAGAAGACTCGGTCAGAGATAGAAAGACGATCATCGGCAGTGATGGCGGCGAGTATGGGAAAACTATGTTCATAGTAAAATCATATGATCAGCGTTGCAGCTTTCCAATAGGGGAAACATTCGGAATGTTGTAAATGTCATCAAGTCTCCCGGATGTATGAATCCTCGTTCTCAGCTTTTTCGAGGATCTGCCAAATCACGACAAGCTTAAGATGGACTTGGTATGTTTTCCCATTGGCTGATGTTAAATCGCAGAGTCTTATTTGCCCCTTAATGATATAATCGTTATACGACCCGTTTAAACAATCACTAAGCAATTAATAGGTACATTCATATCTAGACAATCGAATATATATACACCTCAATAAACACATCATATATATAACACCTCCATTTTATACAGAATCACACTATCCCACAAGAATTCCAAAGGCCAGCATTTCTAGAACAGAAGCTTTGTTCATAGTATCCCCGCTTAGATTTAGACACAGATAGAGAATGGGGGAAATCTACTAATATATTAGAGGCTGTCTGTCTGTCTCCACATTTTCTAGACTCTATCTCCTCCTAAACTAAATGTTGCACAGCGGCGTTAGGGACTACAAATGATTGGATTTTTAGGAACTGTCTTTTATGGGTCTTTCGCCGGTTGAAATAGTTTTTAACGGCCATAAATTTTGTCAAAATTTAAAAAAATCGTTATACATTTTGTACATTCATCTTAGATTATTATAAGTTTTCAGTTTTAATCAGTGCATATGCGTGTATTGTTCGTACAGTTGCAACGTCACCAGCTTTGAATGTTACAGTTTTACTTTCGGTTTCGATTCTAGGTGATGGCACCCAAAAACTTCTTTTTTTACTTTTGCAATCATGATTCTATAATAATATATGCGAAATCTGGGCAATAAAAATAATATATTTAAACATATTTTACGCACCTGCAAAATCGTGCCCGACTTGTTAATTGTTAATAATGGCTGTAGCTTGACGAGTATTTATTATTTATATAATGTGGATTAATCGAATCAGTGTTCATATCTTGAGTGTTTATTTGCAGAATATTTTCACTTTCTTTACGGATAATACGAGGGGTGTGCAATAAGTAATACCCCTCACCCACTTCCCATAGCAGTAGAGCAACAAAACATGGCACAGTTATTAGTATTTCTCTACATAGGAACCACCCAGAGTTATGCATATCTCCCATCGTTTGATGCAGCTCTGAAGACCGTTTTTGTAGAACACCCAAGGTTGGTCCTCCAATCACGACGTAACTTCAGAAATCAAGGCTGCATCATCTGGGAAACGCTTTCCTTTCAAAACAACTTCATTGCTGGGAGAAGGTGAAAATCAGAGGGTTCAAGTTCAGGAGAGTAGGGAGGATAGGGGAGGTTTTCATAACCACACGCACGTGCTTCTGATCTGTCGACATGCGAGTTGTTGACCGGAGCGTTGTCCTACAGGAGGAGGGTACATTTGCTAATCTTGCCCCGCCTCTTGATTTTGATAATTTCCCTTAATTTCCTCAAAAGTAAAGCATAATAGGCTCCTGTAATCGTGGTACCCTTTGCCAGGAAATCTGTCATCACTACTTCGTCCTGGTACCCGAAGACTGAGCATGACCTTGCCAGCGGAAGGCTGCACCATTGCTTTCTTTGGAGGTGGTGAGTCCAAGTACTTCCACTGCATTGACTGAGCTTTGGTCTCTGACCCAGGTTTCATCATGTGCAATCAGTCATTTGAAAAACTTTGAGTCATCTTCTTGGCACATCTCCAAATTCATCCTCGAGCACTCGGCCCGTTCTCGCTTCTGAAATGGTGTGAGCAACCTGGAAATCCATCTGGCAGACACCTTATGCATATGCAAATGGTCATGAATGATAGTTTCCATAGACCCTGTACTAATCTTGACATCTTGGGCTATTTGGCGAATAGTAATGCGCCGATCTTCCAAAATGGCAGCCTCAACTTTACGGACAGATACCTCATCAATGACAGAAGGGGGGGGGGCGACCAGGTCTGGGAGCTTTTTCCACAGACTTACGGCCATCTTTGAATTCAGGATGCCAGCGTTTTACAAGGTCATATGATGGGGCGTTATGACCATACGTTTCTTTCATTTCATCAAAAGTATTCTGTGGTGTGCGTCCTTTCAAATACAAAAACCGAATCACTGCTCTACATTCGACAGGCTTCATTTCACACCTGACTCAGTTCAAACACCTGTAAAACAAAAACCACAATTAGTTCAGAACTGTAATTTACCACATAACCCGTAGAGATATAAATCATTGCATATGCAAAATTTCAGCTAAATCAGACAACTGAAAGTTGGTCAGGGGCATTACTTACTGCACGCCCATCGTAATAATGATGACAATATACTAAATGTTTTTTTTTTAGCATCGTGTTTATTTACAGGACTGTCTATTAGTTTTAACATTTAAAGGTATATAACATTTAAATATTTCTGTTTGAGTTAACTGCCATGAATTGTTTATTTAATTTAGTGTTGGCTAACGTTGAAAATTTAGATTGTAGTTAATAAAGTTATTTTTTATCTCATACCATTATTATATAATAAATAGATTTAAAACTATGAAACGTAAAAAATAGCATATCTTAATAGTATTAGGAATAGCTAATGACGAGAACAACACGCACTTTAACATTTCTTAGTAGTCGTACTCCATTATTTTTCACAAATTTTATGGATTACTATTGGTTAATGAATCTATTTGAACTTTAGCCCCCTCCATTTTTACTTAAAGTGTTTGGTTTGATAATTTTATTACTTTAATTTTTACTTTTTTATTTTAACTAGAATCTAAATATGGAACCGCAGAATTATACAGTAAAACATGGCAACTTATACACATAGAAACTAAACGTATACCTTTCGAATTAAATTTAATAGTCATGAAAATCACATTTGAATTCCCCTATGATTAGAACATTATGTTGTAGATGTTCTGATTATCACTAGGACTAGAACAACAGCATATTCTTTTCATTGTTTTGACTCTCGAGTATATATCCGACGCGGTTAGACACGATTAATCAACAGAGAACCACATCACTCTACATAAAAACAAATAAGATATCAATGGATATATACCTGAGAATCAAAACAAGAAAAAGAATACGCTGTTGTCATAGCCGTAATTATTTCATAAAAACCTGGCACAGGGGCTGATTATTTCCTGGCCATGTATTTACTCGGAGGAGACACCGATCTTTAAGAGAAACAATTTTTCTAAAACAATTTTTGAAAAATAGATTGGGCATTTAAACGATAAAAACAATTTTCAATTATTGAATTTATTTTTGTAAGTGAATTCAAATCTCGCAAACAACGCACATATATGAGAGCAACATATAGCGAATATCATTTCCAAAATATTGAGAAACAAATGCAAAACATCAGTAATATAAATGTTGAATCAGAAAAAATATAAATTCCGATTATAGTTTTAAAAAATATATGCTTTAAATACGAATACAAATTTTGGATATTAAGATTTAATACAAATATTCTTTTAAAACGATAATACACCATGTTCTAGAACAAGAACAGAAGGGATTTCCGATGAAAAAATTCTCTCTTTCACTTTTCGGGTTTCAATTACAAAAAGGATTTCGATAGTAACGAATGTAATAACATAGAAATTATTGCAACTACTTTCCACCATTACAGGCAGATGATGTTCCATGGAAAATTCTAAACAGGAAGACTTTTTCTGATCCCACAAATTTCCACTATTTCGCGTTATTGCAACGACACTTTACCATTGATTTTTTCGTTGAGAAGAGTTGTTATTTATTATTATTATTATTATTATTATTATTATTGTTATTGTTATTATTATTATCATTATTATTATCATTATTATTATCATTATTATCATTATTATTATCATTATTATTATTATCATTATAATTATCATTATTATTATTATTATTATTATTATTATTATTATTATTATTATTATTATTATTCACTGGTGTTTTTACACAGGCTACCAGCAAAAAACTTTCTTTGACAGTAATTTGTGGTCTTCTCTGGAGTTTGAGTGACAACAAATCTCCCCAGGTTTCCATTACACTCCTCTCTTTCGGTAACCTTTACAGATGAATTTGCATTATCGCAACAACCGCATACCTTTGCGTTCTCGTTGGTCGTCACTTGAATTTGGGTGACGATAAGCCTGCCCCCTATTGTCTTTGTCCTGTTTGCACTTATCCAACGAGGGTCTGGCTAGTGCTTTCTCTCCTAGGTCTTTCCATCCTACTTGGCGTTCCTCGATTATTTCGTGTGGCATCAGTTTATGCTAAAAGGTGGGGGTAAAGTAAGGGCGCAACGTAGGGGGCTTAACTTACAATTATACAGTTTCAGTTTTCATGATTATGTGCTGTCCCTTTGTGTTTTACCTCTGAAATAGTTTATGTATATCCAGTCTGCGCCTATAACTCACGTGTGTTAGTCTTAGAATTTAAGGGGTTTTATTTAATACTTCAATCGTTTTCATTATTGTTATCTTTTGTGTCTGCTCAGCTATCCCTCTGATTCCAAGCTTTCCAATTCTCTTTTAAAAGTTTTTCGGTATTGTTACTAGCGCTCCTACTATTAATGCTGTTATCTTGACTTTTTTCAACTTTTATATCGCTTCAAGCTTTCTGGCAAGGTCAGTATATTTGCTTTCTTCCTCCGTCTCCTTACTAAACTCCGTGGTCTTATACAACAGCAAAATCTACAAGATGGCAGAACTTTTCCTTCTTGTTAACTACAATAACATCCGATCTACTGCTTGGATAAGTTTATCCGTTTGGATATCCATGTATCATAGGATTTTGTGACTTTCATTTTTGACTATTGCTGCCGGTTGGTGGGTGTACCATTTGCCTGGGTGTTCAAGATGCAATTGTCTGCATAATTCTCAGTATACTGCCTTCCTCACTCGATCGTGTCTGTTTCTATATTATTTTTTGGCTACTTTACTACATTCTTTTATTGTGGTTTAGTGTTTCGTTTCTTGGTCCACAGAATCTTTATCGTGTCTTGTTGATCCTTGTTTCAATGTGGTTACTTCTAATTGCGTTGTTTTGTTCGGCTGTGATAAGGGATTCAGTTTCTCTGTTTAGGTTTCCATTTATAAATAAGTGTTTTCGTTAGTCTCACGTCCTTCTCATAAATCGTCTGTGTAACTATTTCTCCTCCCATTTTTACCTCGTAATTTTTAGCTTTTCTATTGTTCTTTCTTTCAGTGTCTGTTGCTGCAGTAATTATTATGTTCGGCATTATGTATTTTTCTAATACTTTTTTGCGTCATACATAGGTTTCTAAACAAACGAGTCATCTTCTTCCATCTGTCCATTTCACATATACCCGCTCAGTATCACCCTTTGGGTGTAGTTCATTCTGCATAATCATGAGTTTCCTGGTCTTCTTGTGAAGATGCCTCAGTTCTTCTATAAAAGGGTCCAAGGAATTTTACTAGTGAGACTGACAATATGTTTACACTTTTTATTATGTTTCTACTATATATTTCTTTTCCAATTTTCTCTTTGATTTCTGTGGCTTCAACGGTGTCTTCTTCAAGGACCCTCATATATTTGTAGCGGTCACGTTAACCTAGTGTCACCATAACCATTTGGTTGGGTAGTTCCACGCCTTCTGTTGCCTCCAGTTTTCCCAGTCTCGTGATCAGCAGTGCGCACTTTTCCATGCGGAATTCTATTCGCATGTCTTGGCTGAAGAGTCTGGTTGTGTTCATGAGTTACACTTGTTCTTGCTTAGTTTTGCAAACAGTTTCAGATCATCCATGTACATTAGATGGTTCATTCTTTCATCTGCATTAGTGAATTTTTATCCAGCACTTTCTTAGTACGTTAATAAAGAGAATCATGGCTATGATAAATAGCAGTGGTTATCGCGAATCATATTTGAATATACTTTTTTGTATTTGGATCTCAGCTGTCAGTTCAAGTCTCCATATTCTTATCGCATTTTCAATCAAATTGATAATCTTGCCTAATATTTTGTAAATTCAACAGCATTCTATTATCCGTGCTTGAGGAATTCTGTCATACGTTTTCTTGTAGTCGATCCATAATATGCCTATGTTCTTTTTCGATTTTTATTTTCTTGATTATCTTTTGGTTTATGTATAGTAAGACATGCGTTCCCGTTTTCCCTTTTTGGCATCCATTCTGTTCCTCGGGGACTAGTCAACGATTATGAACGGAGTGGTAAAATTGTTCCTTTAGTTATGCTGTTAGTATTTTCCACATTGAAGATAAACTTTTTATAGGCCTGTAGTTGCTGGGGATGGTTCCTTTTGTTGTGTCTTTTGAACCAGTGTGGTTCTACCTTTAGTCATCTGGCACATCTCTGGCACGTCTGCTTTATCGATGCATTGTTTTCCAGGTTCTAAGTAAGTCTTTCATGTAGTAATGTGAATTTTTGAACCATGCTTTTATTATGTCGTGACCTGATGCTTTCCAATTTGTCATTTATTGTCTTGAGGATCACCTTGTTGATTTCATTCTTCGTCCCTTCTTCGGGTTTCTTCACCCTTTTTATTCACTAGGAGTTTTCACACAGATCATCATCAAATATTTCCCACTGATAATAAAAAGTGATGGCCCCTGAATTAATTTTTTTTACATGGAGGTCACCACTTATCAAGCCCCAAAAACCACTCGGGGATAAGAGTTATTGTGCGTGCAGTAATCAATGGGATAGTATCGTAATAATAGTTAGTATCAGAGATTTGATAAAGTGACATTACTCAAGGGGACGGTTCATCAGGAATTTGTTTATGTTGGACTTGAAGACATCCAAGTTGAGGGAAACAAGCAAGCGGAAAAGAGTTCCAACGGTGTGCAGTTATAAGAAAGAAGGAAGGAAAGAATGGAATCTACGTTTTGATTTGGGCACAGATAAAAAGTAGGGAAAATTATTGACAGTGGTTTCAGCTAGACGGGTGTTTTTCGAGAAAAATTGGCGAGGGAGGACCAGAGATTGGAGCTCAGACGAGCACCTGCCATGGAAATAACGATAAAACAAAGATAGGCTCGCAACATCTCTTCTGTGGGAGAGAGGTTGGAGGGAAGAGAAAAGGGCATCCCCCACTAAGCCACAAAGCCTATTTTGTACTCTTTTAAGGCAGGATAGGCTGTTTTTAGCAGCTTCTGTCCATATGTGTCAGCAGTGCTCCATCCTTGGACGTAATTGGCTTTTATATAGATAGAGAACTGCATCAGTAGTGAGATATCTTCTAGAGTGGTAGAAGGATCCCACCATCCCTCCAGCGACCTTGGCAACAGACTTGATGTACGTGTTCCATTTCAGATCAGGAGTAAAGATCAAGCCCAGAAGCTTGTCAAAACATGGCGCTTCTTCTAGATGAGAGCCATCCATTTCAATTGATGCCAGATGGGGATCAGAGCGTTGATGATGTGAAGATAGAAGTTTGGTTTTAGATGCATTAAAGGTAACCAGCCACGTCTTTCCCCATTGTATTACGCGCTCAAGATCAGAGGAGAGAGAATCAAAGAGAAAATTGTTATTTACGGCCCTTGATGTGTTGCCATAGATGGTTGTGTCATCAGCATAGATGTCAACGAATGATTTAAGTATGTGTTTTGGGAGATCATTGATGCAGAGCAAGAAAAGAATTGGGCCCAGGACGGACCCCTGAGGGACTCCAGCTTTAATATTGTGGGGCTCTGATTTCTTCCCATCAACCACTACTTTTATGAGCCTATCAGAGAGAAATGATTTAATGATTGAGAAAACATTTCCAACTATACCGTAGCTGGAAATTATGTGAAGTAGGCATTTATGCCATACCTTATCGAAGGCCTTTGATATGTCAAGAGCAATTGCCCTAGAAATTAAGCCTTTGTCGAGAGATTCGCTAATCCTATAAGATATAACCGTTAGCATATCTGCTGTAGATCTTGCAGAACGGAAACCATATTGTGTGTAACTAACAAGGTCATTTCTTCTGAGGTGATTGACTACTTCTCTATTTAATATAGATTCCAGCAACTTACTCATGAAAAACAGGAAACTTGTTGTTCTGTACTGAGACGGAGATGACTTATCACCTGAGTTCTTAAATACAGGGCATACGGATGAGGTTTTCCAGGTTGTTGGAAAGCACTTCTCCTTAAGGCAACGCTTAAACAGTTTTGTAAGTATGAGGGCAAGTTCTGGTTGAAGCTTTTTTAACACTATAATTGGAATACCGTCAGCGCCAATTGCTTTACTGAAATCAAGGTTCTTGATTAGCTTGCCGCCTTCACGCACAGATAGTTGTATGTTACATAGTGTCTTGTGTTTTATAGGAGGAAATACGTGGAGTTGATGGCCTTCGTCGCATAGGGTAGAATTAGCTTCAACGTTCTTGGGAAATAGTTTGGCCTCGTCTGATGCTGACGAGATGATCTCTGGTCCATTGATAATGGTTGGTATAGAACGCACGCTTCTTTCTGTTCAGGATCCTATTTGCTATTTGCCAGAACTGCTGGGAACAAACCCGCTGCTCAGCTACTTTGGATTTAACGGATTGAGCATATAGCTCTCTCGCATGTTTTATTACTCTTTTACAGTGGTTTTTGGCGGTCCTGAAAGCAGCTTTATCTCAGTGCATCTATTACGTTGGTAGATATGGAAAAAGTGATTTCTGTGCGCGATGGCAACAGCACATTCAGGGGAGAACCATGACTGGCTGTTAGGTTTTTATTGGAATTTTTTGGATGGTATGAATCGGTCTATGCCTACAATTAACCATTCGGTCAGGTCTCATTCTATAGAGGACACATCCTTTTTAAATATGGAATGGAGAGGTAGATCAGATATGAATGTACGGAAGCTATCCCAGTCAGCCATTAAGTATCGGTATACAGTACGGTGGATAGGTACGCCTGAAGACTTATTACATTTCATTTTTATCCTAACTGATACAACGGAGTGGTCGGAGGATCCCAGAGGAGATAGAATGGAACATGAACATAGCTCAGGGGAAGTTGAGAGAAAAAGATCTAGAAGGCTTGCGTACTAACCCGTGGTATCGGGCACACGGGTGGGCTCGCGAACAATCTAGATGAGGTCATAGGTAATGGCAAAATCATGACAGAATCTCTCCTCATCATCTGTCTCATTTAAGTGAGTCAGCCATTCCATGCTATGGACATTGAATCACCGCAAATGTGAATGTTAGCCGAGGGATGAGCAGACAGGATGAGGTCCATTACAATAGAATTCCAATTATTCAACAACAATTTTAGTTTATTTTGTATTTTTGCGCCAACAATTTTATATCAAATTCCTACTGATAATGGTCATGTATTTTATGAAATGTAAATCAATATGCTTTCCATATTGATTAGGGTTATTTCCTAAATAGGTGAGGTTGAAAACTTTCAAACTAGAATCTCAAGAATGTTTTATGGAAATCGTTCAAAAGCATGAAGCCGCTTGAAAGTCAAAAACTAATGATAAGTGGTATGTGGATAGGGTGTGTCCCTGAAAATAACAAAACGCACCGATTTTATAAACACAGCATCTTTCACAGACTGCGAGAACTAAAGGAACAAGATTTACGATTATTTTCTTTGGAACTATGGCGGGAAATAAGAAAGACAGCACCAGCATATTATAAGTAGGGCTATGACAACAGCATATTCTTTCCATTGTTTTGACTCTCAAGTATATATCCGACACAGTTAGACACAGTTAATCAACCGAGAACCACATCACTATATAAAAGCATATAAGATATCAACGAATACACACTTGATAGTCAAAATAATGAAAATAATATGCTGTTGTCCTAGCTCTGATTATAAGTAACAATCTGTACGCATTTCTTTTTAAAACTTTTACTTATTTCTTCGAATCACGTTATGATATTTATGATGCTTACTTCACCAAATGTTAGCTTCTGACAAACACTTGCTAGTTTTTTTTTTTCAGACGGTCAAATCGATCCCCCGTCTACTATACAACCGTCTTGCTTATAATATGAAAATATATTCAAGATGTTAAAACTACAAAAGTATTTATGTAAGCTAGCAGGGACGCTCGGCGTAGCCTAGCCATAAAACCTGAAAGAACAGTTGGAAATTACTTATATACCATAGATTACGACCATGCAATCCCTACAGTCACCTACCTTTAAAATACTGCTGTGATACCTGACATTGTTATATGAAATAAGTCAGAGAGAGTTGCAACCTTGGTTGTTAAGTGAGTGCCCTAATAATGGAGGTCTGAACAGATCTGAAAGGGAGAAGAAGACCAAATATCAAGATCTCATGTATGATATGAAAAGAAACTGGAATCTAGGAGGGATACCAATCATACCAATTATTATAGGTGCCACAGGGCTTAGGAAGAAGAAACTGAAGTGCTACTTTACTAATATTCCTGGAAAAGTGTAAAAGAGATCCAGACAATTGCACTTCAGGGAACAACGAGGATACTAAAATGAGTTCTCAGTTGGTTTCAATAAAAAACAGGGTAATGTTGACAGCTGGTTACAATCTTAAAGGGAAATTTTTTTTTTTAAATATTCAAAATTAATTACATCATGCAGAAAATGTCATATTTTCAAGATTTTGCAATGTGTTCATATGAATAAACTATATTATATATTACATCGTTTTGCATACGATATCAAAAACATGATTAATAGACAAAATATTCTAAGTGATACAAATTATAAATTTTGATTTCAAAAGTACAGAAAGACTTAAACGTTTGAAATTCAGAAATTAAAAAAAATATTTTATTTTGTTTAAGAGAAAAATATATTATTGTTTGGTTTCTAAAGTAAAATAATTGTAAAATACATGATTATTATCCAAATAATAATTAACTAGCAAGACCTGTGGAAATTCCACAGTGGATTCTTTCATATGCAATATATATTGATGGATGCTCAGCGTAAATTGAGACGCCCTTGTATTATTATAGCTCTTTTGTTAAAATTGCAAAAGTGTTTATCTTAGCTAGGGTTCAATCAGCTATAATCGAAACCAAAACAAAAACTAATGAAGAATTCTTGATAATATAACAAGAAATAGAAAGTCATAACAATTAAACGACAGTAACTCGGAAGAAAAAAACATGTAAGCGTGATACACAAAATAACACACGCACTACCGTATAAATATATAGACAATTCGAAATGTTCCAAAAACGGGTTATATTCGAATTTTAAATAGCACAGGCAACGAACTATTAATTTCATACCTATAACAACGGGCGGATACTTTCACTGAAAAACAAAACAATGACTTCTACAAGCAAAAGTATTTGAACTATTTATAGTGTATATGCTGACCCCCCTATATTTTAATATTTTTAGAAGGGAAACACATCATTGTTTATAAATTAATAACAACTGTAATAGATAACACTAGTGGCACCTGTGGAAATTCTACAGGGGACTTATATATTGATGTTATGATTCTGTAGATTTTCAGTGTAAAAGGAGACGCTCTGATATTATTGTAGTTTTGTTTTTGTTAAAACTGCAAAAGTATTTATCTAAGCTAGCACGAACGCCCGATAAAGCCCGGTCGTAAAGTACGCTTGAATATGAAATTTTAATTCTTGCAGATTCCGTATATATTAGTACAGAGTTAATGTTTTATCGATTTTTATCTTTATAATTATAAAACTCAAATGACCTTGTAACGGGTGTTGTAACCCAACATCCGGTTTGCGACTTCCGCTTGCGCATGCGTATATAAACAAAAAATCAACGCGACAATAAAACGTATTGTTTTAATGTGTACGCTTTCAGCGTTCGTATTGTCTTTTTTTTTTCGCTTCTAAATTATCCAAATAAAAAATTGTTAGTACTTTCTGCGTTTTTTTACATCGTTCATTCTCGTATTACGTTTAAGTTATTTTTAACACAATTTTCTTACAAATAAATCTAATTTAACCCGTTGACAACTATAAGACCATTTTACAACGACGATTTACCCACAGCCCCCTTTTTTTAAAATGTATTCTCCATTTTTTTAACAGACCTTTCTTAAAAAACATTCATACATTTTCTTCTACACTACAAACATGAATAAATAGCCCCGAAAATATGTTATTTTTTTTAATTTGCGTTACAAATAAATAATCAACGCCACATGAAACCTTATAGTTTTACTGTGTACGTTTTCAGCGTACCGATTGTTTTTTTTTTCGCGTTTAAATTAAAATATATATCAAATTTGAATTTAACTTTAAGTATTATCATATCTTTGGTATGGCAAACCACTTATAATTCAATGGCTGTAAGTTTTTTTTTTTTTCAAAAATAAACAATTATAAACAGAGCGACTCATAGAAATATATTTATATTCTTTTTTAATTTTAATATACTTTCATAGAAATGTTTCTGTTGTGTCACGAAACACTATTTTCTTTGCGTCACAAGTGTCACGCTCATACATTCATTGCATAGCTTATATAACATACTGATCCAACAGGCCACGGGTAGTCTTGTATATTTTAAAGTTGCGATTTAAAAAAAAAATATCCATATGACTTGGGCTCATTAGTTTGAATCGAAACCGAAATACAAACGTATATATATATATATATATATATATATATATATATATATATATATATATATATATATATATATATATATATATTCAGGCAAACATTATTAAAAACAACAGAGTTACCTTGCTTAATGATTCTTTTTTTCATTTTTTCGATATTTCGTAAGATTTTTTTAACTTCAAGATGGAAGGTATTTACAAATGTTCCATGGTTCACACGAGCGCTTTCGATTCTTTCTTGAATCATCATCAGGTGGAGATAAAATATTAAAAATTAAAGTGAAATATATAGTTACAAATGATAAAAAGAGTCAATGAAAAGTCGATTAAAATATACATTTACGAGTGATAAAAAACTCGATTAAAAATTAGGATGATAAAAGGCAATGTTAGTAAAATCAGTCGTATACTGGTTATGCTAAACATTTCAGCACATTATTGCTACTTTCAAAATTAATGCTATTTATAGATGGGTGCTGGGTTTTTATATATAGTGCTTCAAGTATTTTTAATTTTTTACAATTACTTTCTCGTTGCAAAATCCTTGTGTTGTCCACGAGGACCTTTCTAAGATTAGACGGGGGACAGCTATGTTGATTTGTTAGATGCTGGTATATTGAGCTAGTACTGTTCAAATGCATCGTTAATCGACGGGACAATGTTGTTTTTGTATGTCCAATATATGCGTTACACTCTCTTAAGGGGCATTGAAATTTGTACACAATAGATCCACACATGAGCTCATGCAAATACTTAAAACAATGCAACCCGAAAATAGAAATATCGCTTCCCTTGACGTAGAAAGTTTTTTTTACAAATGTCCCTGTAGCGATAACCATAGATATAATTATAAACAACATCTACAATCATCCATCACTCCCCCCACTTAAAATTAATAAAAATATATTTAAAAAAAATATTATTAATCTGCACCAAATTAACATCAGGACGGATATTACACTGTGATCTTAGCCAAAAAGAAACGAGAGAAGTAGAATGAAAGACATATTGTATTAGAAGAGAACAAAATGGAAATATGAAAGAAAAATAAAAGAAAAGATAGAAATCAGGGATAATACTGAGAATAGATGTTTAAGAGCAGAATAAAAACGGATGTAAAAGAGAGTGGAACAAGAAGTAAATGAACGAGTAAAGTAATCGAATAAATACAGCAAATAAACTGAACAAATAAACGCAGCAAATATATACAAAAAATACTTGCAATCTTAACCAAAATTAAAAATGGCCAATTTCAGACGCAGACGATCAAACACTGTTTTTAAACTCCATCGCAGAGATTTTACTTAATTTGGAAAAGATGGCGCCTTTCATTCGTCTCGGAAGTACACGCGCCGCTAAATATATAATCAGAGATTTTCCAGTTTTTCTTTTCATACGAAATATTTTTACTTAAATAATGGTAAGCAAAACATTTTTTTAAGAAAAGTAATCGCCGCCATTTGTAATTTTTTTATTAGCTTTCGTACAATTATACGAGTATTTATAAATCCGTTGCTGATTTTTGTTGTAAATTTTTATCACATTTTTATTTTATTTCACTCTCGGTATTTCTCTGTCTGTCTGTCAGTATGTCTGTCTACCTGTCTCTTTGTCTCTCACTTTCTGTGTCTGTGTCTCTGTTTATGCACAAACACACACACACACACAGACGCATATACATGTATGTACGTATCTATGTGTGTATCTGTTTCTCTCTTTATCTATCTATTTATCTATATATATATACTCTTTATTTGGTTTTACGTAAGCAATAATGTGTCGCTACAAAGTAATGACCTCTTCAGGCGATACAGCTAATACGAAAGCTGTGACGAGGAAGACATATTTTCATTGCTAACTTTGCTTTCGTATAAGCTATATCGTCTAGAAGAAGTCTTTAGTTAGAGTTAACTAGTTGACTGAAATATGTCAATGACTGTATAGCAACATATTACTGCTTTTGTAAGAACAAATAAAGAGTATACCCTGCTCTACTTCGATATTGAGCACTCTTGTATTACCGTCGTCAAACTTCATTGGTTACTATATATATATATATATATATATATATATATATATATATATATCATATATATATATATATATCATATATATATATCATACTAGCCGATTTGCTACGGATATATTTGTATTACACAATACTAATTGGCATTCTTTTAATATTTATGTAATTACAGGTTCGAAACCAAAACTTCTGGGTAAACGACATTTCTCGTACCACTGATAAAAATGTAAACGAAAGTTCTACATTACGTAGAAAAAAAACTGTACAGGTCCGTTTTCAGTTTGTGTTGCTCCCAAAAATGTAAGTTAGGATTTTTGCGGATAAACTATGCTTGGTTGTGTATATAAAAAATACCCCATTTTTAATAAAGGAAGGACTTTCACATAAAAATTTAATAAACAAAGCATACGGCAAAAATTGAATTACACTTGTAAATCATATCTGAAAAATTGCACGGTTTGTAAACTGCAGAAGTACTAAACAGATAAAAACACCCGCATTTTTGTACGTCTGCAATTATTTTTCTTTGAGTGACGCTGAGACATAAAGCGACACCCCCTCCCCTCGAAAAAAACCCATAATTACGTCGAAACTCCCACACACAGATATATAGTATCAACTAAATCAATTACCCAGACAGGAAAACATAAGATCTTTCTCAAAAGAAACTCGAAGAACAAAAAGTGAAAAAAAAAAAAAAAAAACGCGTATGAATATATCTGATATAAAAAGCATTACTTTACCTTGTTTCTTTTTCAAAGTATTATGGAAACGATAATAAAATTCAGACAATCAAGTGAATAGTTGAAAAATGATTTTAAAATCGTCCGTAAGAAATAAATTTTAACCTTTTGGTAAACGTGCTCACACCTTACAATGAATCGACATTTATAGCCGAGACTTTAATAGAGGGCTAACGATTTAAAATATTTCGTCGAAAAATAAAATCATCCTTAGCCTAATTATTTATTTTTTTATCAATATTTGTAACTTTTACATTTATAGAAAATAAATAATTAAAACAAATCATTTTATCACCATATGTCTCGATGTGGTTAAAAACTATATCCGTTCATAACCGGAAGTGAAATATCAGTGAAAATTACTTAAAATGTGTCAGTTTAGCAAATAGTACAAAATAACTTGAATTAAAATAATTTAAATAAATTAACTTTAAATAATACTCTTAAATAGAACAATTACATCAATTACATTACTATAATCAGTAATTTAAATTGAGCGAATTATTTAAAAAGATTTTCTTTAATATAATATGCAAATTAGAGTAGTTCTATTATGTACATTGCCTTCAATATAGTGTATATATATATATATATATATATATATATATATATATCGTGATGCTATTTATTTATATAGAAAATCTTATAGTCAATAAAATTTATATAGATAACCGTTTTCAGCAGGAAATTTTGTATATATTAATCAAATTGTGAACAAACAAACAAACAGACAGAATTACGGATTTATATATATAATATATATATATATATCATATATATATATCATATATATATATATATATATATATATATATATATATCACCTTGCTTTCCCGACTGGTGGAAAATCGCTTCTGTGGTACCAGTCTCCAAGAATTCTGGTGAAAGAACTAACACACTAAATGATCGCCCCGTTCGCCTCCTTTATAGTAAATACTTACAGTTTACGCATAAATCTATACTTTGGTATATTAATTTTATGTGAATAAATCAAGTACTTATATATATATATATATATATATATATATATATATATATACATGTGGAAATATGCTTTATTTCCTCATAATATACATCAATCCTTATTTAAGAAGTTCAATGTAATTACAGAGCAATATAGTGAATGAATGACAAAAGTCATCAAATTCTCGGATGTTTAACTATGTCCAAACGCACTTTATCTCTTTTTGATAGATTGATTGCTGCTATTTCTTCTGATGAGTTAAGGGAAAAATAAATTCACTGATTGATTTAATAATTAAGTGATTTGTTTTGTGCTACGATACAGATAGTGTCAAGAATTGTAAATGTCAACTGAACTAAAGGAATTAATTATAAGATAGTTAACATCATGAACTTTGGAATATAGACTTTTGTCATTCATTCATATATATATATATATATATATATATATATACTTTTATTGTTTGCAAACAAAGAACACAGTTTAAAGATATATTTCCTTAACCCATGAGTTTTTGATGTTTACTTATCTCCACGAAGAACAAAATATTAGCAAATCTTATAAATGGTTTGCACCTTATTTGCTAAAGGGAATAAACATAGAAAAATTCAAAGTTTTGTTACATGTTTTTGACTCCTAATGGGGGGGGGGTATGACACCAATGATTCTGACGATCGTTTTTCTAACCTCAAGTTATAATAACCAACCAATGAAAAGCTTGCAAAGTTACTATAAAAATCGTCGAATTTTGGATTTAATCAGTTTGCCGTTGTCTACGTCACAAACCGCATTTGATTCTTCGCCGCCATCTATGTTTCTAGCAAGTACTTCACACTCAGTATCGAGACTGCACTGCTTATTCACCGCAATGTTTGTTCAACATAACGTCCCAACACTTAACAGGTTATGGGCCCAGCCATCCTCTTTTCTTTGATGGTTCGGAATCTAAATTCGAATTGTGGCAGGTATCTAAGGATTCGCAAACTACACAAAATGATACAATCTCCAACAGAGAATCCTAACGACCCTAAATTTATCGAAAAGAACGCGACTGTTTTTGTAGAACTGATTCAATGCTTAGACCATAGAAGTCTGTCTCCGATTATAAGAGATGCCTTTGATGATGGACGGAAAACATTGGACATATTAAAAGGACATTACTTATCAAAAGGGAAACCGAAAATTATGTCACTATATACATAACTAACGTCTTTAAAATGTAACGAGGATGAAACTATTACGAATACGTTATAAGAACAGAAACAACTGCCAATATCTTAAAACTCTCAGGTGAAATAATAAGCGATAGCCTGTTGATATCAATGACGCTCAAGGGACTTCTGGCCGATTTTAAACCATTTACAACTGTTATAACGCAAAAAAACCCATAAATTTCAGTGAATTTAAAGTGCCATTGCGCAGTTACGAAGAGACAAACCGGATGCTTGTGGGCAATAATAGCATGAAGTTCAAAAATGCTTCCCGAAAACAGACGCAATGTTTTCCCGAAAAGTAATTTTTCCAAGAAAAAGAATAAAATTATCTGTTATAATTGTGGATGACCCAACCACAAAATATTCCCATGTCGATATAAACGCTCGAAAATGAACTCCATAAAGACGTTGAGAACTTTGATGAATAACATACATTTCTATTCACATGTAACTTTGACAATACCACAAACGGTAAAAATCCCTTGGTAGGCTGTGCTGCTACGGCACACGTTATCACAAGGAATCTGATCTTATTAATTTTGATTTAAACTTTAATCCACAAATTTAATTTGTTTAACTTGCCGACGGTAGTCAAATAAATGATATAATCTTGAAAAGAGGCGATGCTAAAATATCACTACAAAATAATAAAGGCGAAATTTGTAACTGTATTCTAAAAAATGCTCTTTTCATACCTACATTTATACAAGACATATTTTCCGTGCAGGCTGTCATTAAAGAAGGCGCAAATATAAGTTTGGCCAAAACAAGTCAAATTTTATATACACAATGGAACTGTGTTTGACATTAAAGAAAGTGGCCAACTATATTATTAAAAAAGTATGGTTCCCTCAAAACTGCCTGTCACGATTTGGAAATCTGGCATGAAATTCTAGGACACTGCAATACAGCTGATATTTAAAAAAAAATTACCAAATGTAGTCGAAGGCATGAAAATAATACTTTCAGGCGATTTCCCAAATTGTGATGTTTGTGCACTGGGGAAAATGACAAAATATATAAGACAAAAAGGCCACGAAAAGTCTCTCACTTGCGCACTGTGACTTAGCAGGTCCGATCAGCCCGATGGGGAGAAATAATATAAGGTACGTTTTGAACTTTCTTGGTCATTTTTCCGGTTTAATTATAGTTTATTTTCTAAAAAACAAATCCGACACTATCTTCGCCACTAAGAAATATTTAACTGATATTGCCCTGCACGGCTCGTTAAATGTATTCGCTCAGGCAATGGGGCTGAATTTACTAGTAAAGATTTGAATTTCTATTAGTTAACCACCGTATTTAAGACGAGAAATCTGCGCCGTATTTCTCCTTCCAAAGTGGCACCGCTGAAAGAGCATGATGATCCCTTTTTGAGATGGCAAGATGTCTACTTATCAAATCGAAATTAGCGCATAGTTTATGGGCTTACGCTTTAATAGCAGCAGCATATATCAGAAATAAATCGTTAAATAAAGGATTAGGCAAAACACCGTATGAAGCGTTTTGCGGTGGAAAGCCCAAAATGAACCGAATACATATACTTGGTCCAAATTGTTTTGCATTTATAGAAAATACCAGTAAACTAAATATTAAAAGTGAAAAGGGTATTTTTTGTAGATTACGATAAAAACAGTCCAGCATATTTAATCTACTTTCCAGTCCAAAATCCCATAAAAAGGGTTAGATGTGTAAAATTCAATGATACATAAAATTTTAAAGATGGCGATCCAGTGGATGAAGAACGTGAGGAAATCTTACCTAGCATCTTAATCGATCACAATTAAAATATTAATAATGACGACAATTGCAGTAGAACTACTGACGAAATATTAACCAGACACGTCGATACCCGATAAGGGAGCCAAAAGGGCCAGACTTCTAAAAAATTGAAAAGATACAAGACTATGCAGTGGATTACTGTTACTCGTTGAACAGCGCACTGGAAAGTTATAATGAGACGATTAATTCAGAAAATCACAAAGAATGGAAAAAAGCTATGATATCCGAATTGAAAGCTTTATCTGAAAATAACACATACGAAATAGTGGCAAAACCGAAAGATGAGAATATAATTTCTTCACGCTGTTTTTTTTTTTTTCAAAAAAAAATTACAACTTCTGACAGTGAAACTTTTAAAGCAAGATTTTTGCAAAAGGTTTTTCACAAATTTCTGGAGTGGAATATTTTGCCACATTTTCACCAACGACAAATTTAACGACAATTAGAATTTTATTACATTTGCCGCTCAATACAATTTAAAAATACATAAAATGGATGTAAAAATGCTTATTAAATGCTCCGATTAACTATTAAATTTACATTTTCCCTCTAGAGGGATTTAAAATTAAAAAAAATAAAAATCTTGTGTGGAAACTGAATAAATCGTTATATGGACTAAGACAAAGTGCACACAATTGGAATTTGACACAATTTCTTGTGTTTAATACGGTGGTAAACATAATTATTTAATGGAACAAGACTTCAAGCTTTGTCTCATAGACGCGTGCATGTATACCAAAATTATAGGTAATAAATTGTTGATTTTGTTTTTTTTGGGTTGACGATATATTACTCGCCTCAAACTGTGGCAACACATTTGATTCTTCGCCGCCATCTTTTTTTACTGGCAATTACTTCACACTCAGTATCGGGACTGCATTGCCTCTTCACTGCCATCTTGGTTCAATATAATGTCTTAACACTTAGCAGTTTTAAAAGTTCTTAAATCATTTTAGCTACATAAAATAAAGGAAATTTGATATCGAGGCAGAAAAAAAGGATACTGAACTTCAAATCCAAAATGCATGCTAAATCCTTAGATGGAAGTTCTTGGTAGTGGGGAGGTAAAACGATCCAACGTGTATTGTAATATTTCCAAAGCATCAGGTAACATTCCCATGTAAATATTTTTTCTTTCATTTCTCATTTGGTTGGATAATATGTCCGACAAATATTTGATTATAACAAATCGGTAAAGATTTTTTTTAAAATCCAATTTGTAAATGATAAACAAAAGATACTCAGAGACATATAATTAAGAACAAAAGAACTGTTTATCAGATCGAAGCAAAATAATCATTAAAAGACATTCTTTATTCTGAAGTGTAAAAGTATACCTTGCCCTCTTTTTATTACTGTTAAAAACCTCGTCAAATTCATTGGCTTTCACTTTTATAAAATCGGCCCAGCCATGTCTTAGTCTATAAAGCACGAACTCTCTCACACACATACGCACACATACATACACACATACATACACACATGAATATACATACATACACACATGCATGCACACACATGCACACATGCATACACACATACACACATTCATACACACACAAACTAAGTACGTTTTAAATAATAGTAGATATTTTCAATATTCTGTCCAGGGGTTACATGTAGAGACATGTATCCTTATTCAGGTTGTACTGTCAGAAATTCGAAACTGTGTCGAGTAGGCATGTAAGTTTTATCTAGTTTGTGGTAGTCATATGGAGAGGATTTGGGCTGGGAATTCGATGTTATTTTGAATATTTAGTCAGAGTTACTTGTATAGAAAAGTCTGTCAATGCAATTTTGTCCTGACAAACATCTATACAACGAGACCTTATGCACTCAACGATCGTTCCCTCCATACAAAGTATAATTTATCTAATGCTTTATGAAACAAGCATACAAATATTGGTACAATTGAGTAAAGTCTATGAAAAAATAATGTAAGATTACACTGCATGAATATGTAAATAAACAAAAATATGAAGGATTTTTCAAACTTTATTTTTTCCTGATAAATGTTTCTTGCATAAGAATTTACCGTGTTCGTAGCAATTAATTTATATATTTTTCTTAGTTTGTCTGTCTATCCGTTAGACCTTTTCTCGGATTAACTAGGCAGATCTTGGCGATGTTTTTTTTTTTTACAAACCTTTATTTATAACGCGCAACGAATTAAATAGTACAGTATCTATTTGATGCACAATAACGGATTAGTCACCAAAATACTACATTTACTCTAGAAGGTTTCATGGAAACTATTGAGCCGATCTGGCGTAAAATTTGTGTGGGTTTTTGTTCTGAAAAGGTGCAGCAAACTTTGTGGTATAGTATCCGTCCTATCCACAGTTAGGATTGAATAAAGTTGTAATAGTCATTGGTATTTAATGTAAAAATCATCACAAATGTAACCATATTCCAGCATTGACGTATGGCACTCAATTTAAGTCAAAGATCCATAACTTTCTTTTTAATTGTTAACAGGCTACAAAGTCATGTTATTCCGTAATGCATTTACGATTGTGACAATGCCGAAAGCAATATTCCAAGATACAATACGCACATGGCGTTGAACTAACTTAGATGAGCAACGAACAGAAACGAAAAAAAAAAGTTTCTTTTCACTATTTTTTTTATTTATATAGATTTATTAGTGTCAATTCTAAAGGACAAATCTCGTTACAGCTGCTGTGATATTTTAGTTTCAGTTCATTGGAGTATGAAGCGACAAAATGTAATAATACTATTTCTCTATCAATAAAAACAAATGACAAACAGATGTTACCAGATGTTTTATCAATCGGCAAAAGAAAAAGAAAAAACGCAGACAAGAGATTTGGAGACGTTGATGAAAAAGAAAATAACTTTTAGATTGAAAAAAAAAGCAAGTGAAATCATTTGGACTCAGTGAAGTGGAAAAACATTTTCAACCAGAAAGCCAATCCATAATTGACGAAACGTATTTTCAATTACACACCGTTGGCGTTAGCATCCGAAATCGGTAGAGGAGGTGATAAAAAATTGATTTGATGGTAACATATCGTTGGCAAGAACCAAAAATTTAAATATAGGGCAGAACGATAAATTTGTAACCCTAAAGAAAACAACACAGCTTTATTTTAAAACTTTCATTGAAAAAAAAACAATTTAAGTAACTTGATTATATAGTAAAGCTGAATGTATTCAATGTAGCCGCTTTCAGCCTCAATCATCAGCTCGATACGGGTCTGGAATTGGGAACATGCTTTTTCCCACAAGCGCCGGCAGGAGCCTGTAAGGAACTCGATGAACACGGCGGATAACGGCGATCAGGCTGGCTTTGGTGTTGTGGGAGTGGGGTCATGTTAGTGATGTTCCCGAGGTATGACCAAGCGAAGTAGTCCAGCGGGTTCAAGTCGGGGAAGGAGGGGACAGTTATGAAGCCAAACCTGGGTTTTTTTGAACACCCAGCAGCGACCTGACCTCGCTCGTTGAACATTGTGTCACTTTCAGGCATTATACTAAGCTCCTCTCGCTTTTGGGATTTGTACACAACTGGCCACCCTGTAGAGGGTCTGCAACAAAAAACGACAACGAGTTTTCATCAAGCGGAAATGGAATTATGTCGTCTTTTCTATGGCGACACCTTTATCGTTCCACCCTGTATTATGTTTTTATGGTCCAAGATTTTTTAGATAGGCATTGATTATTGGTATGACGTAGATTCTTCAGACTAGTATTCTTGAATGTTATTTGCGATGTAACTTATAAATAATAAGTAGTACACACACACACACACACACACACACACACACACACATATATATATATATATATATATATATATATAGTTATAAATAGTGATATTTACATCTAGAAACAAAAATAGGTTTAAGAATTTTAAAATTCGCACTAGAATTGTCCGCAAAAACCCGTGACGCAGTGTTTTTTTAGTACTTCGTGATTCAATTGTAACAATCATAGAATTATTCACAGTGCGACAAAAAATACAGTTGCGTATTACTTAGGTCTTCTACCAAGTCGTCGCTGGCGGGACGAGAGTATGATACCAACCTGGATTAAATAAAGGGTTCCATTCGAAATTCCGAGCAGATTGCCGAGTTCGACAGAAAAATTCCTGAGTTCAACAAGACATATCTGAAAAAGGTCGAAAGTTGTGCACATTACATTCAAGATGAGAAGATGAACACTCAATACTCCTTTTTAAATGCAGAATATTAAATAGTAATATAGAAATTATTAACCCTCTTATGCATTTATCACGCTTCATCTCGAAATTATAAGTCAGGAGACCACAAAGGATCGCAAGGTGATGAGGACATGAGCTCGTCCGAGACAGAATCCACAACATATGGTGGAAGTGCATTTTCTCTTCTTTCTGGAAATATAATGATCTGCTGATGACAAACATACCTGGATATATCATATAAGAAAGAATTTAAGGAGATCGTCTTAAATAAAGAAATTGTAAACCCTTAAAAGCTAAGGATGTAAAACTCTGTGCCAAATATTCATAGATACGAGCGATTGTAAACAAAATTAAACGTCAGCTAACCCAATAAAGGTCTCTACTGGGCCCTAACCATCAAGCGGATTCCAGGATTGGATAGCATTCCTCCAACACCCGAGAATTCAAAACCCCTAAAGCATAACCTATCAAAGGAATAACTTTTCGCTATTAAGTCATTATTAATATTATAATACTACCCACAGACAAAGGCAATGCTACACTGTTAATGGATGGAGCGAAATATTCCAAGGAATTTCCAGATCTAATAAGACCTGGTGGCTAAAATAAAGTAAAGAGGAATTTGACTTTAAAACGTAGAAGAAGCTGTCATTGATCCTCAGTAAGATAAATAACCTAATGTGGCACTATTTCCTTGTGCCACTGTTTCTAACACACTCTGCAGCATGGACGGGTGGTAAATTGTCCATGAGCGTAGAGATACAAAGAAACCCCCTTCCCATAATCCCCTTGCTATCTTTCTGTCCTCTTTCCTGCACGACCACCATGATGTGAGGACGCATAGACTGTCTCTCCGTGAATGAGGGGGGGGGCACCCCCTCCCTCAACGCTAGTTAGGGTAGGTTAGTTAGCTTTGAAAAGCCTACTGTAAAAATTAATTGTAAATTGTTTTTTTTGTAATATATATTGTATCTCTAATGTAAAATAAAATAGTTAGTTATACCTTTGTATATTACAATTGTGTCGCGTGTCATTTTTCTTGTGTCTGCCATGAATGCCTTCATAAATGTCTGAAGTCGAAAGGCGGCCCTGAGGACAAAGAGATGAAGATTCCCACCAGAATGCCACCAGGGTGAAGAGATCATCTTGAGAAAGGAAAGGAGCCACACCCAAAACCAACATCTCAGGTATGATTTTCTTCTTACTACACAGACCCTAATGACTGGCCCATCTTCATGTCTTCCCGAGACCGCTTTAAGACATTTACTATAACACGTCTGTCGGTCACACCTCAGTGACCGGCTGATAGTGGTATAAATGGTGCCGTGACCAGGATTGACCCTGGTTAATTACCAGACGGATCTCGTCGCATCTGTGTCGCAGTATAAATGATGCACTATGACCAGAACATATTGTTTCCCAGCATGGAAATAATTTCGACCCTTAAACCCACGGCACAACCAAAAATAACGACCACTAGACGAATCGAATAAAAAAAAAAATGGTCCACGGTCTTTAAAAACGGAAAAAACTATTATTTCTGGCAAAATTTAAAAAAAATGGCAGACCAGTACACACGCGCACAAAAAAAAAAAAAAAAAAAAAAAAACGCACTCAAAAAGGAAAATTCAGAACCTGAACAAAAAATTGTCTTGCACCTACAAAAAAAAAAAAAAAAAAAACAGTTTACAAAGGATCGATTTAAAAAAAAAGAGTATTGAAAGTAACCCTTCGAAAAAAAAAAGTAAGAAATGTGTCCCACACACAAAAAAAAAAAAAAAAACAGAGATGAGAAAAAAGTGTCTCTAGAATATGCAATATCTCTTTCTCTCTCACGCTTTCTCTCTTTCTGTCTCTCTCCGGATATATATCGATATGTGTGTATATCTATGCATCTTGTTATTACATGAAAAAAAAAAGAAAGAAAAAAATCCTTCAAACACGAAGCTCGAAAAATAAATTTAAAAAAGAAAAAAAAAAGGAAAGAAAATAAAGGATACCTAACATTTTTTATCTGATCTTTGTTTCAGGTTTATAAAGATATAGGACTTTTTAAAAAATTGCTTTTGACTTTGCAAGTGTTAGATTCAGATTTGAAAAAAATAGAACTTTTACATTACATTTTATTCCATGAACAGTTGATGTGTTTTTTTTTTTCGGGTTAGATTAGCAGTTAATGCCGAAACATGTGTGGTTTTTTGATTTGATTATGTTTTTTTTTATTAATTTTGATTTGTCTGTTTAAAAAAAAATGAAAAAAAAAATGGATTGCTAAAAATTTGGATTACATAATGTGAACGTTTTTTTTTTTTGTGTGAGAATGCCTTTTACAAAATTGTTCAAAATAAGATTGTTTTTCTATTTAGTTATTTTTTTTAAACTCGTAGAAATGTTTAATGTCTACCTGTCACTCATTTTTTAAAACAATGGCCGCACATGGGAAAGAGAAGCGAAGATGACCTCGTCATGGTGTTTGCGAGGGTGTTGAGGAATGGGTGGTAGAACAATGCTATCTGCCTCTCTCTCTCTCTTCTTCTCTCTATCTTTCTCTCTCTCTCTCTCATTCCCTTACCTTTTAGGGTCTATGAGGACGAGAGAGAAAATTGTCGAAGATTTTTTTGTTATTACGTAATGATATCATGAGGGTGGTAGGGTGTGTAGTGACATCGCTCTGTCTCTATCCCCTTCTTTTCCCCCTCAGTCTCTTTCTCTACTCTTGCGTTTTAATGATTGTATAGCTAAACCCCCATGGCTGATTGCAGGAGGGCATATAATAACGAATTAACTTGGAGTTTTTTTTAATTTTTCTACCAGGTTTAAGGAACAAAATTATTTATGCTTCGTTAAATTACATTAAATGATGTCTTCAATTGGTTTTTATTAAAAATAAAAACTGAGACAATTATTCAAACAGCACTTAAAGTACTTTTTTGAAGTCTTCGAGTGTTTGGAAAAGCCAACTGTTACATGATTACGTTGATTTTTTAAGAGTTCTCTGAAATGTTCATAGTTTTTTTTTTAAGAAAAATTACGCTATTACATTTCGAATATTCTCTGAATTTTTAATAATTTCTAAGGAAATATTGTTTGACTAACGAAAGAAATTTTCCTGAACTCTAGATGATTTTAAGGAAGAATTATTCGAGTGAATTCTTTAATTGAAGGTTTATTTGAAATTGGACCGTATGATAGGGGTCCCTGAAATATTGACTGAGGAGTATATACGTAAAATTGAATTAATTATTAAGAAAAAAAAAAGATTTCCTCAGTCTAGAAAGATCTCTCTTTAATTGAAACTTTAATTTTTTCGAGCTGTTAACTATACAGAACTGGTCGTTAACTAATGTGACTCCCAGGTGTGGCGGGAGTTTATTAGTTCGAAATAATCCTTGTGAGTGAGTTTAGGAAAAGAATTGCTTTTAAATGATAAAATAATTACATATCAATAGCATTCTTAAATAACCTACAACTCGTATGCTCATATAATAATTACTTTTGTGCGAACCCTTTTCGTTTTCCATTGTCAGTACATTCTTATATGCATGGAGGTCCTAAGCAGAATAAATCTACATTTCTGTCTCTGTCATTTGGCTTTATCACATGCAACGTCAAAACGGAAATTTGTGTCCTTTACTTGATTTCGAAGAAAAAACCCCTAAAAAACAAATACTCAATCGGTTTACTGTATGATTTTTTATATTTAAAGTACTATTATTATTATTATTTTTATTATTATTATTATTAGAAATAATAATAATAATAATAATAATAATAATAATAATAATAGCAGAAATAGTTAGGTATATCCTCGAATGCAGAAACCAACACACATAATCGACAATGTCATCAAACCACACAAATTGAAATGTAAACATAAATAGACAGCATAATCACGTTTGGTCATTTTACGAGAACCGTCTTATTTAATGACCGAAGCTAAGCAACGTTGAGCCTGGTCAGTACTAGATGGGTAACCATTTGGGAATACTAGGCGCTCTATGTATTAGGTAGGCAAATATGTATAATACCTCAGAGAGACGAGCGTCCCTGCCTTGCACAGTTCCAGGTCACCTTTGTTCAAGGTGTAGAACCTATTAAACTTTCTCTAATATTTTGAAGGGTTACCATACAGTGGGGGGTAGATGGAGTTCCTCAGCTGTGGTAAAACCGATACATCTTGAAAAGGGTCTCTGTTGTGAAATCCAAATCGCACTCTTCTCGTGATGGTGTTACAAACAAAACACCTGCTTTAAAATTGCCATTAACCATCACGGAAGCAATAAGGCTCAGAAAACTGCCATGAGAATGCTCATATCAATGTGTAATCGTGTTTAATCGGGGATAGCGAAGAAACAATAAGTAATTATCTAATTAAAAGCGAAAATATAAAAAAAAAATGCAATATAATGTTCTAATTCTTTTAAAATATTTAAAAAATATGAACATAACGTTCTAATTCTTTTCTCTTCGAAACAAGGCAACTGAAACTTACCGATAACCTGACATCCCCCTCCAAGCACATACCCATTTATTGGTACTACGGAAAATGATTGTGAGAGGTCAAGGACGATTGAAAGATTGGTGAAGGAAGTCACTAATAAAACTTAGAATAGAAAGGTGCGTAGTGTACTGAAAACTTGGTGAAGTTTGTTGCCACCAAATAGAAATAACACAGAAACGTGAATGAACAAAACGTAATCCCGAAGAAACCAAAACTGCAAATAATTCTATAAAATTCTTACTTACCTTTCCAAAAACAGAATCAATCTCGTCTGATACCAGCCAAAGTGGTCGTGAAGCATCATAACCCACATAAACTACAAACACTAACAAGCCACATAGAATCTACAACAGAAATAAAACAAAATAGATGGAATAAACACCACATTGAACTAAGAATAATGTGGCCACAAAATTGTAAGTAAGCTACCCCACCTCTGTCAAAAATATGAATAAAACAAACACGAATTGTGTTGGTGGCAACAACTGGTACAACATCTAATAGTCGTGAAGAGTCAAGAGGGATTGAAAGACTTATAAGGGAAAGCACTAGCCAGGCCTCCATAAGATGAGTACGATGTGAATTGTTACCTTGAGGAATCTTATTACCACCCAGATTCCAGTGGAGACGAATAGTCGATGCTGGCGAGAAATCAATGGTACATGGATGTTGTGAAAACGCAAAATTATTTGTAAATGTTTATAGAAATAGGTGTAGAGTACTGGAAATGTGGGGAGACATGTTGTCACCTAGATTTCAAGGCACATCACAGGTTGTTGTCGATGAGCAGCCACTGATGATGGACTTTGTGAAAATTCCTAGTGAGTACAAATAACACGTGCTGTAGTATTAGTAGTAGCGTCGATTTGACTGTTCTTTAGCACACATCGTATGCTATGTTTATTTTTCATGTAAAAGTTGGTGTTATTTTTATCAATATTTTCGACGTAACCTGTCTTTTTCAGTTTTTTTCCTGAAATATTTAAGTGTTCTTGCATTGAAAGCGCTGTTTGATTGGTAGAAAGGAGAGAGGAAAAAATCCGGAACAAGACGGGTGACATCGTAATATATATCGACTTAAACTTAAATCTTTACGCTGTCTGGCTTTCTAAACGTATTATATATACGTATTTCAAATTAATTTGCCATTTACACAACGCCTTCAATGCGGGAGCACTCAAATATTTCACTTTGCGCATGCCAAGCGCATCTTGGACAATCACCGTTGAACAACAGCACGCGGATACTTTATAATTTCATTTCGTTTCGTAATAATACAATGCGACGGAAGAAAAAAATCTTGAAAAAGACGGGTTACGTCGGAATATATCGATTTAGACAAATAAACATTCGTTTATTTAAATATTTGCGTTGTCTGGCTTTTAAACGTATTATATATACGTATTTCAATTAAATTTACTATTTAAACAATGTTTACTCTTAAATAGAGTCCAAAAAGAGTAAAATAAATGATAATAGGACACACACTATAAGTTAAGTCTCAACCTCTGCCCATTGCTTTAATGTCGCATCCCTGTGCTGCTTTTTACAAGTGCATAATGTTCTAATCAACTCTCAGCAACTCTTCTACTGCAATTGTTTCTTCCCTCCGACTGCATGAATTGGGAATCTCTTCCCTGTTTAACTGCTTCTCTGGCTGTACTACCTTGCAGAAGTTTAAATATGATGCGTGCAGACATCTCGCTGCCGAACTACCTTCTAACTCCTTTCAGAACCGCTAAAAAATACTAGCGCCTTACATCTAAGCGGTAATATGCATTGTGCAAAAAAAGTTATAAAGAAAAAAAAAGAATTAGAAGGAAAATAAGTTGATTGGAACTTCGTTTTCTTCAATTGTCGCATCCTTTTTGTCGGGATCTCCTTTTTTCATGTTGTTAAGCCATAACACAGAACAATGAATAAAATGAACAGGAACGCATTCCCTATTTATCTTATTTTGCTTCGTATGACTTTTTTTCTCGAAATTTGAAAATGAGGGAGAACACATTTTAAGCTGTGTTGGTCGCCAATAATACCGTAACGAATGAGTTAATAGTGTTTCCCGAAAGAATCCTCTCAAAAGTCGACAAACTCGAGACAATTAAATATTGGAGAATAAGCTAGACTTAAAACGTGAAGCAATGTTGTTTTGTTTGTGAATTAAATAATTTCTGAAATCAATCCCGGTACTTTTCCGACGCACCTGGTTTATATACCTGTTTTATTGTTTAATTGTTTCGCTATGAATGGAAAGGACGCACAGACTAACGGTAGACATTTGACGGTATTAATGTACTTTAATCCGGTCAGTTTATGATCATCGTTGAAACTTACTACATTACGATTTTAATTAATTAAAAGCACGAGGCAGGGAAATCGGAAATAGTTTTATGATCTGAATTAAAGCAGAAACATAAAAACAAAAAAAAAATCAGCTAAAAAAAAAACAAAAACACAAAGAAAACAAAGAAGGACAACAACTGGCAGTAGCAATTCGCATAACGCCCGTGTTAATGATCCGACGCAGTGAACGTGGTCGAAACGTGACAAAGCAAAGTGAACGCGTCTCGATCGATCGGCTCTTCATCATTCCTCAAAGTGGATTAAACTCTCCAAGGAAATACGAAAGTTGATTGAACAAAACCGGTCCATCTTATTGGGCACAATCCGCCATTTCACGCTTGAAAAGTATTAAACTACAATTTAGGGTAAATTAAAAGTAGAATTACTTGGCTGTTTTTTTTTCCTTTACGATTAAGTGATTCAATTATCCTGCTCGATGTTGTTTTTTTTAAGAATCTCAGTGCAATTTAAAGCAATCATTTTGACTCATGAATTTTAAACTAATAAAGCAGGAATTATCTTAAATGATATTACTACTTAAATAAGTAAAAATAAAATGAGTCCCCTTACTCTGTACTTAATACTACTTGAATGATTACAATATTAGTTATCTACTCCTGCCATCACTACAACTTTAATAAATAAAACATGATTTGTCTCTCTTTGCTGTCATTATCACATAATAATCACAAGTTCTGTGTCATTGTGATCACTGCTAGTTCAGCTTGTAAAACCTCAATTGTCTCTCCTGTAAGCACTACTATATAAAAAGGTAAACTATTGTGCATTCGTTTTCTTTGACAATTCCTTAAAAAAGAAAAAGGAGTTACCCCCTGCTATAATTACTACTTTAATAAATAAAATATTTGTTGTCTCTCTTTGCGACCATTACTACATAGTTATCATGATTAATCTATCATGATATGGTGATCACTAGTACTTAGAAAACATGAATTATCCCAACTGTATCCTCTATTACTTGAATAAGTAAAACATTAATATTTACCTAGGATCACTAATACTTGCATGAGACGATGAACGAATTATCACTCCTTCACACTTCTTTTTGATTAAATAAAACATAAATTATTTAACTTTGCAATCATTACTACGTTATAATCACAAGTCAAGTTTGTCTGGTTTGGTAGTTTTGTTTTACCACATACAAGCCCTTTCAGGTTATTTAATACCGAACTTTGCCGTTTGGGTTAAATTTTTTATGTTCCAAATTTTAAATATCTACTAATATTTATTCATGGACATTTATTACGTGTGAGTGCAATGCATATATTTGTAAATATAATATAGTATTTGTGTTTGAAATAGAAATATTCTATTATAAGAATTCGATTTTGGAACAATTCATTTCAAAATTGCACACGGACTTCATGGACACGTGCATATATATGCATATATGTGGAAACATAGTCTGAAGTTCGATCCCTAGAAACAGTTTAGCTACGCTGATGAGAGTTAATTAACTCGAAACACGCGTGTACGTAGATTACCGTTTTAAAAATAATTTTTAAAAAAATGTTATATATACGTCCAAAACAAATTATGGGCGACTTTCTAAACAAAATAAAATAAAAAATAAATAAAACTAAAAAATCAAGCTTCGAGGCGGAGCCAATATTAACCGAATCTATCGTTGTTAACAACAACAACAACAAATAATATATATATATATATATATATATATATATTATTTAGATAATTTGGACCGCTGTCCTCATGTTGCAAGTTATTTTTACAACTTTTCGGCCAACGTAATCTTATAACTTTACTAGGTGTATCTTTTCGAACTTGTGAATCTGTGCAGAATTTTGAATCGAGCCCTTTATAAAATAAACGAGTGTCGCATGCTCTCGTTCGGACATCCATAACCGAGTAGATTTCTTAAGTAGTTTGCAGTTGTATTTCTAGTACCGTCCGCACTGATGATTGAACCTTCAACCCCCAGAGGAGTATAAATTAGAACTGAATTATCTTTTGTACTTTATCCATTACGCCATTATTTGGAATATTCGGACTGTATCTATCTTGAGTGTTATTCTCACAATGTTTCGGCCGATCTAACGCCCGACTTTCTTCATGTGTATCTTGTCGAAGGCACACATTTTTTTCGATTCCGATATCCCAAAATGTTCCGATTGATCATCCCGACACTAATATAAAGGCAATCAAAAATGAATACGATTAAATATTTCTATATTACCTCAGTCAGAAAAACAAACAAACAAAAAAACTCCAATCTAAAATACAAACCCAACGCTTATTAGCATAGAAAAACATTTAACTAATAATCTAATAAAGTACAGCCAACCAAAATGTTCCTAACACTATTTGTCATATTGTGTATATACCATGCTATTTCTACCAATTATTTATGGCAAACATTGGGCTATGTTCTTGAAATTATATTTCTAATTGCATTAGATTACATATTTAATCCGATAATTATTTTCATTTTGCTTGATGATATTTCAGAGAAAGGAGTAAAATTTTTCTTGGTCAATATCCTCACGCTGTCAATCATTAAAAAAACGGTTTTTATTTAAAAGAGAGTTTTTGTAGGTATGAGTTTATGCTTGGATTTACTGTTAGGCGTTTTGATTGGCTAATCGATATCATTTGCTATAGTTTTGACCAATTACTGCATTTGTTCCAAATTATTTATATCATTCCACATAAAAAAGTCATAAACAAAGAAACATAAATGCACTGGCGATGCGAAGCAAATTTACGCTAATATATATATCAATGAAATAATAAAAATTAAAAATTCATACAAACACACATTAGATTTTATGTAATAGTGAATCTCTTGCAATATTGTTTGTTTCCTCATTGAATGGATTAGATGGCAGAGTAAAGAGTAAAGGTGAGAGGATGTTGATGTAAATAAATAATTGCCTAATCGTAAACGTTTGTCTATCTGATCAGTCGCTGTGACAACAAAAGTTTGATTGACTGGCGTAAATATAGATTTATTCAACAACAACAGCAGAAGAGTTTGAAACTGGGTTTATTTTTTATATAGAACCTTAAAAAAATGTATCCGGTCTAACTGGTAGGTTAATCGTTAATATCCATGTATTTATGCTCCCAAAGAATTCTAACAGAAACCAAGCAGCCAGCTTTTGTACACCCCGAGGTATGTCGTTGCTGTTTCTCATAGAATTATATACTAATCTCATTGTTTTCAAAAGCAATAGGTACCATGAAACTGATGCTGTTTTAAAAATAAATAAATATGGAAAAATGGTTATAAAAAATATGAAACTATCTGATGCTCAATCTGTTCAGTCTAGAGTGACCCAGAAGAGGTTTGGTCCTTAAGAGCTTTGATGAATAACGATCCGGATCCCAAATAGGTGCATGGCCTCTATTCCTACCATCACAAAATTCGACTATTTTCGATTAGGACTGTGTTCCGCTTGAATTTCCTTCTAGAATGGAAAACACTCTGAGCGACATCCGTACATCTGTTCAGGATGTCGCCAAACTTATCAAGAATCCAGATTCTAGCAAACAAGTGTCTCTGACTGTATTCTATTGTAACTGTTCTAAAAATTATATGCATGGTAACATTTCATTCAGCTAAGCTTCTTTTCTTTAACAATTACAAAAAAACAACAAAAAAAAACACCGATTTCTATGATAAATAATAATCTGCCTGGGAGCTCTATATTCAAGCTCATCGACTTAACATTCGCAGGTTATATGATTTACAGCAAGTATATTGACGACATTGCAAAGGCTGCTGCTAAGAAGGTGAGATCTTTCTACCATGCTAGAGAATTACTCGCAACTGAGAATATCCTGTATCTCTACAAAGCCACCATTCGCCCATGAATAGAATAGTGTTTGTCAGATCTGGGCAAGTGGATTCCTCACCAGTTTCTCAAATTTAGACCTTGTCCAAAAGAGAATGAACTTAGTAGGTCCCACACTATCAACCTAACTCCAATCCCTGTGCCATTACAACACTATTTCATCACTGTGCCTGTTTTATAAGTATTTAATTGAATGTTCTATGACTAACTAGTAGCACTTGTGCCCCTCGACGTATATACGCTTGCTTAATCTGACAAACAGCAAAATCCAACCCCTTCACTGTAGAGATCTCTATATGCCGAAAGGCATTTTCCTCCAGTAGTTTCTTCCAACTTTGGCCAACTCCTTACATAATCTCGCTGTAGTCAGCGTCAAAAGTAGTAGTCCTTACTCAAATGGCAATATGCCTTTTTAAGAGCGAATAAGAGTAAATAATTATAGTTCTGATTTCGTTTGGTAACACCTCCTTGAAAAGAGATAGAATTCATTCTCAGAAGACTCTCCCTAAATCCTGGCTATAAACCAGTTTCAAAGATCAAGAGATTTTGTAAGGATATTGATAGTACTAACAATAGCACATGTCTCTAGTCACCACACCATATCAGTGGTTTCTATTTTTTTTTTTTTTACAAATATTTTTCCAGACGACTTGATACGACACCTACACCCAAAATATAATAATAATAATAATAATAATAATAATAATAATAATAATAATAATAATAATAATTTTTTTTCAAATAAACAACATTTCTCTTTTATAAATTATTTAACTTAAATTTAGCCTGAAAATTTATTATTTCCATTTATATACGAATCACCACTTATCAAGGCCCGGTGGCTACTCGAGGATGAGGGTTATTAATCCATGGATAATATCGTAGTAATCGTTACTAATGGAACTTTGGTTAATTGGATTACGTAAAGGGGCTGTTCATGGAGAATTTGTTTATATTGGACTTAAAGACAACAAAGTTGTAGTCAGCAGGGAAACTGGCAAACGGAAGAAAGTTCCACAGGCGTGCAGTTCTAAGCAAGAAGCTTTGTTCATGGAATCTACATTTTGATTAAAGCACAGATAAAGAGTGGGGAAAGTTATTGACAGTGGTCTCAGCTAGACGGGTGTTTTTCGTGAAAAATTGACGAGGGGGGACCAACGATTGGGATTAAGACGCGCACTTGTCAGGGAAATAACAATAAAAAAAAGACAGGTTCGCAAGTCTCTTCTGTGGGAAAGAGGTTGCATCAAAGAGAAAATGGCATCCCCCACTAAGCTACAAAGTCTATTTTGTACTCTGTCAAGGCAAAATAAGTTACTTCTAGCAGCTCCTGTCCAAATGTGGCAGCAGTACTCCATCGTTAGACCTAATTGGCTTTTATATAGATAGAGAATAGCATCAGCAGTGAGATATCTACTGAAGCGGTAAACGGATCCTACCATTTTTCCAGCGACCTTGGTAACAGATTTGATGTAAGTTTTCCATTTCAGATCAGGAGTAAAGGTCAATCTCAGAAGCTTGTCAAAACATGGTGCCTCCCCAAGACGAGAGCCATTCATTTCAATTGATGCCATACGGGGATCAGGGCGTTGATGATATAAAGATAGAGGCTTGCTTTTAAATGCATTATAAGTAACCATCCACCTCTTCCCTCATTGTAACACGTGCTCAAGATCAGAGGAGAGAGAGAGAGAGAGAGAGAGAGAGAGTCACCGAGAACTTGGTCATTTACGGCCTTTGATGTTGGTAGTGTCATCAGTATAAAGGTCAACGAATAATCTAAGTATGTGTTTTGAGAGATCATTGATGTGGACCAGGAAGAGAGCTGCGCACAGAATGGAACTCTAAGGGACTCCAGCATTAATACTGTGAACTCCTGATTTCTCCTCATCAACCCCTACTCTTATGAGCCTATCAGAGAGATAATAATTGAGAAGAAATTTAAAGCTATACCGCAGCTGGAGATCCTGTGAAATAGGTTTTTATGTGTTACCCTATCAAAGGCCTTTGATATGTCAAGAGCAATTGCCCTAGAAAGGAAGCCCTTGTCGAGAGTTTCCTTAATCTTATGAGATATAAAAGTTAGCACATCTGCTGTAGATCTGCCAGAATGGAAGCCATATTGCATGTCACTAAGGAGGTTATTTCTGCTGAGGTAGTTGACTACTCCTATTTTTAATATCGGTTCTAGCAACTTATTCATGACGCACAGGAGACTTATTGGTCTGTACCGAGAAGGAGATGACCTGAATTCTTAAATACAGTGCATACTGATGAAGTTTTTAGGGTGTTGGGAAGCAATTCTCCTTAAGACAACGGTTAAACAGTTTTGTAATATGGGAGCAAGTTCTGTTTGAAGCTTTTTTAATACTATAACTGGAATACCGTCAGGGTCAGTTGCTTTAATGGAATCAAGGTTCTTGATTAGCTTGGCGACATCACGTAAAATATTTCTATGTTGCATAACGTGTTCTCTGTTATAGGAGGAAATACAGGGGGTTGATGTCCTTTATCGCATAGGGTAGAATTAGCTGCAAAGTTCTTGGTAAAGAGTTTGGCTTTGTCCGATGCTGATGAGATGATCCCAGATCCATTGATGATGGTTGGGATAGAACACACGCTTCTGTTCATGATTCTGTTTGTTATTTGTTATTTGCCCAAACTGTTAGGAACCAAGCCGATGCTCAGCTACTTTGGATTTAACGGACTGAGCATATAACTCTCTGGCATTTTTTATTATTTTTTGCAGTCCTGAAAGCGGCTTCAGTCTCAGTACATCTATTACGTTGGCAGCTATGGAAAAAGTGATTAGCAGTACTTTCGGGGGATAACTACGGCTGGCTGTTAGGTTTTGCTGTAATTTTTCGGAGGGTATGAAACAATCGTTACCTACAATTAACCATTCAGGTCTGATACACATTCTTTTTAAACATGGAACGCAGAGGTAGCTCAGATATAAATGTACGGAAGCTATCCCAGTCAGCTATAGAGTATCGAGATTACGTATTTATTATTATAGAGACAATTCTCTATCGATTATTATATTGAACCTAATATATAGTAGTGAGATCAAAAGTCAGCAAGAATCGGAACAAAAACATACGACACTTAAACTCCCATTCCCTAGTCTCTGAGCTACGCCTATATATATATATATATATATATATATATATATATATATATATATATATATATATATATATATATACTAGATTACCCGTGACCGGTTGGGTCAGTGTTATATTAGCTATGGAATTAATGTATGAGCGTGACACTTGTGACGTAAACAAAATAGTGTTTTGTGACAAAACAGAAACATTTCTATGAAAGTACATTAAAATGAAAAAAGAATATAGATAGATTTCTATGAGTCGTTCTGTTTATAATTGTTTATTTAAAAAAAAACAACTTACAGCCATTGAATTATAAGTCGGTTGTCATACTTATAGGTAAATGTGCACTGAACAGATACTATAATACTTAAAGTTAAATTCAAATTTTGATATATCTTTTTAAAATTAAATTGATAGTTGAAAATACAGAAAAGTTAAAAACACTCTCCCCATGTTAAGAATGTCTTTTTAAATAGAAAATGAAAATAAAATGTAACTTTTTTCATTTATTTTAAACAAACATTCATGACTCATTGGGTCAAATATTTCATTTATATGTTAATAATAAGGTCAATAAAACAAATTAAGACAATGCTTTTCTATTTACAACATTTTTTTGTACAATTTGAGTGTTTTAAGAACACTTTTGTTATCCTTTCGCTTAACTAAGTGAAACTTCTTTTCAGGTTCTCGCAACTTTAAATGCAAAAAAAAAAACTCCCAGAAAAAACAATTAGGACGCTGGAAACGTACACAGTAAATCAATACGTTGTATTGTCACATTCATTATTATGGTTGTCAACGGGTCAAAGTTGATTTATTTGGAAGAAAATTGCGACAGTATAGTTGTAATACAGAAGAGTTGCAAAACATCCCCATCCTTCCCATGTTGAATAATAATTTCTAAATAATAACGTTAATATTCCAGTTCGCTGGTCAAATGCTGGAAAAGTAGCGATTTGTGTTTATTTATTTACGCTGTTATTGGTTTATGTTCATGTACGCATGCGCAACCAGAAGTCCTAAATCGGATGTGGGTTACAACACCCGTTATAAGGTCATTTGAGTTTTATAATTATATATATATATATATATATATATATATATATATATATATATATATATATATATATATGTATGTATGCATGTGTGCATCAATTCACCTGTCATCCCTTTTTCCAAAAAAAAATGCCAGATCGTCGAGGGCAAGATTGAAGCAATAAAGAAGGCATGTGTATATATATATATATATATATATATATATATATATATATATATATATATATATATATATATATATATATAGTCATGATCATATTATTGGCTCAGTTTAATAAAAATTATATTTTGTTAACAAAATCTCATAAAAATGGTCAAAATCGAAAGTTATTATGTAGTATCATATGTATTTTGAACTGCTCTTTCCGATGCAACAATTGGATTTTAAAAAAATTGAAAACTAAAGAAATAACAACCGAAGTTTCTAAATTACCGTGTTCAAAATTATTGGCACTGCTTATTATTTTCATCTATTACCAGTATAATTATAACCATTTTCACGCTTGACATGGTTTCGTTAACTTTTTGTAGCCTTTTTATGCTTATTTAATGTTAATTTAAACTTTGTTCCTTTTTCAGATAATTTTTAGACCGTGTTTGCTTTGAATTAATTTAAATCAAGGAATTTTCTTTATGGTTAAGACTAAGGAACACACCGAAGACCTCAGGAAGCATGTGATAGCGTGTCATTCCAACGAGGAGGTCTATGATATGATTTCTAAGAAGCTAAACCTTCCCAAATCCACTATTCAAGCCATCATAAAGAAGTTCAAATCACAAGGTCACGTCATGAATTTGGGAGGGGGGGGAGAAAAATGCTACTGTCTGCGAAAGCAGAGCGAAAAGTAGTTCGACGTGTCAACCAAAACCCAAGGATCACTGCTGGGAAGGTTGTAGAGGAACAGAGAAGCTCTGGAGTTAACGTGTCTTGACACACAGTTGGTAAAGTTTTGAAGAGAGCTGATTTGAAAGCATGTCGCCCGAGGAAGACTTCCTTTATTGAAACCTGTGCATCTGAAAGCAAGGTTAGAGTTTGCAAAGCGCCATACTTATAAAGATACTGCCTTCTGGAAACATGTTATACCGTCCGACGAAACGAAATTTGAGTTATTCGACCATAATAGTGTTACTTTTGTTTTTAGGAAATCTGGCGAAGCCTTCTTGCCTAAGAACACTATACCAACTGTGAAGCACGGCGGAGACAGTTTGATGTTTTGGGGATGCTTTACTGCCACTGGACCAGGACGACTTGTTAAGGTCACAGGCATCATGAAAAAGGAGGATTATGTTAAAACCTGAAGGACTTTTCTAGAGACTTGTCTCTTAGTCGACGTTGGTGCTTCATGCAAGATAATGACCCAAAGCATTCGGCTAATCTGACTAAGAAATGGCTTGAGTATAACAATATCAATGTTTTGGAGTGGCCATCCCAGAAACCGGACCTCAATCCCATTGAAAATTTGTGGATGATTTTAAAATTGAGGGTAATGGAGAGGAAGCCTAAGAATCTCGCTCAGTTAGAGGATTATTGTCAGAAAGAATAGGCTAAATTTACTGCTGAAGAATGCTACAATTTAGTGGAAAACTATAATAAACGACTACAACACGTAATTAAGGCTAAAAGCCATATCATCGATCATTAGAATTACGGTGCCAATAAATTTGAACAAGGGAATTTTGAAATATCGTTTGTAATTTCTTTATTATTCATTTTTTTGGAAATTCGATAGTTGAGTTGAAAAGAGCAGTTTAAAATATGTATTATAGTTTGTGATTTCCTTTTATTTAACCCTTTTAAGACCAAATGAGGTTTTTATTTGACCGTGCCAATAATTATGATCATAATTATATATATATATATATATATATATATATACATATATATATATAGGTGTGTATGTGTGTGTGTGTGCAAATTTTCTTGTTATCTTTCTTTAAAAAATAGAATCGCCATATCGTTTATGACAAGATACAAGAAAACAATGCTTACAAAGATGGAAATGGATGTCATGTAATCGCCGGGCAACGCCGGGTAGAAAGCATTTGTTCAGTTATCGGTTTATCTATCTAGCTAACTGTCTTTCTAATTATCTATCTATCTATCTATCTATCTATCTATCTAGCGAAGTAAATAATAGATTGAATCGTGGGATCTGTCCTGTCAGGGGTTCCAGTAAGAAGCAACTGAGTTAATTTTAGTGAGTTTGTTCTTAGATGCCGAAGAGACAATACGGAGTAAACATACTCCCCAAAAAAGGCGACGATACTCAAATGGAACCATAATCAAAGACCATCATCTCCAATTTGCTATGATGAAACGCGTGGGAGTGAATAAAAAAAAATATAAAAACAGTTATTCGTTTTGGGGTTCTTGTCTTAAAGCATTTTTGTTAAAACAGGTTCCAGCTCTCCCAAGATGAACGACGAGTCTTTGAGAGGCAGCAGCAGAAGACAGGTATGTCGTCATGTGTATTATCCTAGGTTCTGACACACACGCACCCACATTTAAAGACTAGGTGATCACGGACCATTAAAAGAAGAGTTAAGCAAGACCGTTAAAAATATTTATTTTTAAATATTTATTATCAAATAAAATAAATAAATACACTCAGTAAAGAACCTTCATTACATAATATAACAGATACATGTTAATTTTAATCTTTCAAAGTTGACATAACTGTTGTGAAAAACTATCAAGTTCGTGAAAATTATTTCACCCGGGTATTCTCTTATTATATAGTCAAATTAGCAACGTTATCTGCCATTATCCTGGCCAAAAGTGTAAAGTATTCCAATTAAAATATCTGCCTTTCTACCTCTCTCTATCCATCTCGCTATCATTCTCTCTCTTTTCTCCTCTACACCGTACAAATTCCTCTCTAACTCGATATACACACATAATACAAACAACTGTCTTTTATACAATAAATTTTATATAATGAAATTCCTGATTAGTGAGTCGGTATTTTCTCTCCAAATTAGTATACAATAACACTGAAAAATCGCCCTTTTTGACGAAACCTGGTCCGGTTAATCCCCAGTGAATAGATATTTTTCCAAGTCAACATCGATTAAATAAAGACTTACTTTGTGAATCTTTGTTTTGTAGTTTTAAACTTTAGCTGCACGGACAAACTCAATTAAACGCAGACAACTGTATGTTATATAATAGATGAGGGCAGTAAAAAGAACATTGAAAATTTCCTGGCTCGCTGCCGTGAGTTTATGACGGTGGTGTTTCCTAATGGGTCAGTCAGTTTGTTTATCCGACAACAGCTGATGAATTATGCCAGATTGTAGGTCAGCAAAGAAAATGACTTTCTTCGAACGCAGCTTAAAATGCGCTACATAAACTCCAACGGACAAAAAGAAAATTTATCGAATATCTTAGACTTATTGTGTTTGCACATAATCTAAGTTAATGTTATTACCGAAGGAATGGATCGATATACTTGTTTACCAAGAAATGACACATGGCCTTACGTTTCTTTCAAGATATTGCTTTTTTTCTTTTTTATTCTGTATAAACCTTGCAAAATACGGGTTTAATTATTGCCAAGTATAAACAGATGGAAACGGAGGGATAAAACGATTTTTCAAAAATGTGTACATTTAACGATAGAAATGGTCGTTAAAACCAAAGCATGACAAACAGGCTAAATTGCTATATCACACCTAAGAGTGACAGACCGACCAAAGCACTATTTCAAAATTGTAGCATGACAAACTCACAAAAATGCTATTTCAAACTTAAGCGTGGCAATCGAAGAAAATACAATTTCAGACTAAAGCATTACAAATTGACGGAAATATTATTTCTAACTTAAGCGTGATAAATCGACGGAAATCGGTTTCAAACATATATTTAAAACACCGAGGAAAAATACAATTTCAAACGTAATCGTGAAAAAGCAGACGGAAATACAATTTGAAGCTTAAATGTAATACATCGACAGAAATAAAATTTTTAATTTATTTGTGATATATCGATAGAAATACAATTTCAAACTTATTTATGACACATCGACAGAAATACAATTTCAAAATTATTTGTGACACATCGACAGAAATACAATTTGAAGCTTAAATGTAATACATCGATAGAAATACAATTTCAAACTTATTTATGACACATCGACAGAAATACAATTTCAAACTTATTTATGACACATCGACAGAAATACAATTTCAAAATTATTTGTGACAACTCGACCGAAATACAATTTCAAACTTAAATGTTATTCATCAACAGAAATATAAATTCCAAATTAAATGTATCACATTGACAGAAATACAATTTCAAACTTAAGCGTGAAAACCAGACCGAAATGCACTTTCAAAAATAAACGTAAAAGACGAATTAAATGCAATTTCAAAAGTTAAGCTTGACAGACTTACAAAAATCCCAATTTCTCACTTAAAGAGAAACAAACCAAGCGTGACTAGCCGACCGCAAATACAATTTCAAATTTAAGCGTGATAAATCGACAGAAATACAATTTCGAAATTTCAGGTTTACAAACTTACGAAAATGCTGTTTTACACTTGATCATAGCAGAAAAACAAATTTCGATTTCGCACATAAAGGTAACAAACCAACGAAAATCTGGAAAATGTTGGTAGCGTGATCCATTAACTGATAGCAAATAGAAGTTCTAATAGACTAATGTTACGTTCTTAGTTGTTTACTTCTTAAACTTAACTTTCTAACTTAACAAACTGAATGACGCGTATAGGCAAACATCGAAGTAACATTTTCTTTGGATTAGAAGTATCCTACTTTATTGGCAGTGTATTTTTCGCACGGTTTCCCGGAGAGAATGATTTGTAAACATTAGTTTTCCCTTCTCTCGAAAACGTTAACGTTTTGCTTTTGACCTCAGCCATTTTTGTCAATTTTATGTCACCCATCTTTCATTCAACTCTGGGAAGTATACTGCTTTGCAGATTTGGGTTATTTGCACATTCACTAACTGTGACCAATATCAAAATTCGTACTAGCTAACTTAATCGCAATAGACGCAGGGTTCCTAGTATGTTATAGGCGTCTCTTTATCCCGTTTAAGACTAAACCGATCTGAATTATTAACGAACACACTGCAAAAATGTGTAATTGTAAATTTTACATTATCGAATCACTTGATTAAATTTATGCAACTTGATTTAATGTTAATCAATAATATTTATCTGCGTATTTTAGTTAATATTTCAGAAAAGAAAACAGAAACAGATGGAAGCAGGCGGTGATAACTTTCGAAAAACAGTATCGGTTTACATCTTAAAAAACTTATGGATTATGAATTCGACTTGCCCGCACTAGAAAATTCATGGTTGACGAAGATCACAAGAAACTGTTCACAGTTATGCTGGTTGGTATTCTATCATATATTTAACCAACTGGTTCTTATTTAGATTCTGAATTCGATCCATAATCAGCAACTGATCAGCGCAAATCATAAGTAATGGCTCAGCAGTGTCTGTTAAGTATCTCATATCTACAGATTAGCCGCGGTAGTTGACTTACGTGTCCAATATTCTAACATTTAATAAGAATGACAGATATGTAATATACCATACATGACAGTTCATTTATATGAAAGATCAACACTGTTGCCCGATAACAAATGTAGACAAGCTAAATGTCAACATTTAACAGATTGTAACACAATACAGACAATAAGGCATATTATACAAGATACATATGTGTACATGCAGATGCACTGTACATTGGGTTATATAGATATCTATATAGATATATGCATATACAAATATGTATATATATACATATATATATATATATGTATATATGTATATATATATATATATTCTGGATTAATATTACCAGAGTTGAAGTAACCAATACATTTTTACGAGGATCATATAAGAGTGCTCAATACTGAAGTAGGGTAAGATATGTAATTTTTAAATTTTATAATTTATTAGTCAGGTGGAGGGGGGCCCGGCTTTGCCCGGTCGTAAATACGCTGTAATATGATATTTTAATTAGTCCAGATTTCGTATATATCATTATAGAGTCGTGATTTCAAAAGTAAAAAAGAAAGTATTTGAGTGCCACCGCAGCATTCAAAGCTGGTGACGTTACCAATGTACCAACGTGACACGCATATTAACTGAATAAAAATAATCTAAGATAAATGTACAAAATGTATTTTTTCAAGTTTGACCCCTTTTGATCCCTTAAACGCTATTTAAACCGGTAAAAGACCAATATAAGAACGGTCCATAAAAAAAGCAATCATTTGACGCCCCTAGTTCTAAACTGCGACTTTTAGTCTCGGTAGATATAGAGTTTGAAAATATGGAGACAGACAGAGGCAGAAAGATATAATGAGTATTAGAAATTAGATTACCAGAATATATATATATATATATATATATATATATATATATATATATATATATATATATATAACAGAGTGAGCCAAAAGTAAGTGGACAGTAAAAAGCATGTATTTAGAGATCTCATTTACGTATAACTATATATAATAAGTAGCGCTGTGACAACAGCATATTCTTTTCATTGTTTCGACTCTCGAGTATATATCAGTTAATGTTATATATCTTTATATAGAATTAGGTGGTTCCCGGTTGATTAACTGAGTCTAACTGTGTCGGATATATACTCGAGGGTCAAAACAATGAAAAGAATATGCTGTTGTCACAGCCATAGTAATAAGCCAACTATATTAGCGAAAGCTAAATGGTATTTATAAACGCAAGTGCTCAAACTGTTTTCCTTCTTGATTTACACAGCTTTAAAGTCTATATTGGCCAACCCCATGTATATATATATTTTACGAAAGGCACTTTCTAATATGTATTAAACATAATTTGCCGGAGTTTAAATAGTTTTCGAAGGGAAATATTGTATTTGATATAACAGGTGGCGCATTAGGTGGTTCATCATAGCTGGAGAAAAAGTATTTTAAGAAAATGTATGATTTGGTGAAGAGTTTAAGAAAAATAGAATTCCTTTCACTGTTTGTTTTTTGTTTTTTTGTAAAATCACTTTACACTGTTTTTTTTTTCTTTTCGTAAATGCACTTTACTAGCTTCTTTTCCGTAAAGGCCCTTCCCTATATGTAATACAACTTAATTTACCGAAATAAAAAAGGTTTTCGAAAGGCAATATTGTATTTGATCTAACAAGTGTCGCCTTTTCTGATTCATCATAGCTGGATAAAAAGTATTTTTAAGCAGAGGTATGATTTGGTTAGCAGTGTAAGAAAAAATAGAATTTCCTTACTTTTTTCACTAGCTTTTTTTTCGTTAAGGCACTTTCTTACACGTTTAAAACGTAATTTTCCGCATGTAAAAACGTGTTCGAAGGCTGGAAAAAAGTATTTTAAAGAAGATGTATGCTTTGGCGAGCAGTTAAAAAATGGAACTAGTTTCACTTTTTTTTTTTTTGTAAATGCATTTTTTTTCACTGGTTCTTTTTTTTCGTAAAGGAACTTTTTAATATGTATTAAACGTAATTTGCCACGAAGAGAAATATTGTATTTGATCTAACGGGTGACACCCAAGAGAAATAACTCGAAACCAGTTTCTAAAAATATCGATGTCGATAATAATAACAATAATTGAAAATAAATTCTATGAAATATATTATCAATATAAATCAACTGTAAACAACAATTTTAAATAGAACACTTAAAACAATTCTCTCACTATAAACGGTAACTAAGATACAGCTATTTAGTAAAATCGATTTTTCTTTATGTAATATGCAAATGAAGTTACCTCTTGAGTGTATATTTTGCAAGAATCATACAGAAATAAAATTTATGCAAGTAAGTTTAAAGTATGAAAATTAATTTGGACAGTAATAAAGCTTTTGTATATATTAATTGATCAAATTGTTAACAAGCAAACAGAGAAAAATACGAATTTATAGATATAGATTATTATTATTTCGTTTTCTTTTCTGTTTTATATGATTTTGTATAATCTAATTCCCCCTCCTTTCCTTTCTTTTCTTTATTATTTACACTTAATTAAATGCCGTTAAATTATCCTAATTTTCATGTTACTGACTTCCTGATTAACAAATGTGAATTTTTTTCAATTTTCTTTAGAAATATGTTTGTATAAGAATTATCGCCTTACGTGATCTTCAGTTGCTTGTAACTAGCTGAGCGAAACATATTCATGAATGTGAAATGACATACAAATAATTTTGTAAAACGAATAAATAGTATATATATATATGAGGTGGATGTAGTTATCTTGAAGCATTGTATGGTATATAGTTAAATAGAATTGTAGAAGGCGGTGCAATGCAGAGGTAACGGAAAGACACAAGCTAAAGCAGGTGAGAAAGTTTTATTAATACAACTTACAAATATATGTGTACATATCCATATATTTCTTATGCACATATATTTATATTTGCACAGTGGTTACCTGGGAAAGTCGGTCTGGTGGTATATCCGTGTTATATAATATTTCGTATACGTGTATAAGAAATATATGAATATGAACACATATATTTGTAAGTTGTATTAATAAAACTTTCTCATCTGCTTCAGCTTGTGTCTTTTCGTTACGTCTACATTGTACCGCCTTCTACAATTGTATTTATATATATATATATATATATATATATATATATATATATATATATAAGGTTGGTGCAAAAACAATATTGTTTTCTTACATGTTAGTTTTATATATGATTTCTGAATTAATTCATTGATATCGTTAGCCATGTTAAATATCATTTTGAAGTTCGTTTTTCGCTCTATCGAATTGCGTTATTCGTTACGGTTCTCAATCTTTTCATTCATTTTTTTGCAGGGTTTTTGATAGTAAAGACAAAATTCAAATCCGCACGATATTCTTGTTCCAGTTAAAACTAGGCTGAAAACTGCCGAGACAGCTCGGAATATCAATGATGTGTTTAGCTCAGGAACCACTAACGAACGCGTAGCACAATAGTGGTTTAAGAAATTTCGTAATGGTGACGAGAGCCTCCAAGATGAAGATGGTCGCAGCTGGCCGACTGCGGTTGATAATGAACATTTGAAACCCTTAATTGAAGCCAATCCCGAAAAACTACAGTTGCTGTTGAACACGAAGTCGACCATTTTACAGTTGTTCGCAATTTAAATGTTGGATAAATAGATGCCGCATGTAGTGAACGATAATAAAAGAAAATCGTCGTTTTGAGGTGTCTTCTATTCTTTTTCGGCGCATCTCGACAACATCTACCACGAAAAATGCTTCAAAAGCTGAGATAATGCCGACTCAGCCTTCAATGACTTCATCGCTTCAAGAACTCCGGGTTTCTATGCCAATGGGATGAATAAACTTGTTTTTCGTTGGAAAAAAATGTGTAATGGTTTTTATTTCGATTTAAAATGTTTAATATGAAAGGAGTTATGATCTTTTGAATTTGAAAGTCAAAAAACGACAATTCAGAATAATCAGACTTATATCGAATTAAACTCACAGTTATTAGATCAAAATTTAGTCAATATTCTCTGAATGCCAGTTCATTATTAAAACTCATCAAGCTAAACCCTTAGGGTTTAGGCAATTTCTAGAATCAAATCATACAATTGATTTTTATCAACGTTGGAATAATGTAACAGACATGAGTTTTAGTAGCATTATATATTGTAACATAAGAGTAGTGGAAAGATGTTCATTTATATATATATATATATATGTGTGTGTGTGTGTGTGTGTGTGTGTGTGTGTGTGTGTGTGTGTGTGGTGTATATGTGTGTGTTTGTGATCTTATAATCTACGAGTCAATTAATCAACCAGACACCAAGATCGAACGCATTTTAATTATGGCCCCTAACTAAAACAGATTCGGTATATATGTTAGTTTGGGGAATTAGTCGAGTGAGACATGAAGGAAACTTCAGTGATTAGTTGGGACTTATGTACGCAAAGGTGCGATAAAGCAACGCAGGGAAAAACATTGATTTATAGTTTTACAGTAGATGATATGGATATGCAACTCCCATGTTCGTACTCACGTACACAGAAAGAAACATACACATAACAATTTTATTTCCTGTTTGTTTGTTTGTTTAATAGTTTCTTCTCAGATTTTTCAACAGCGCTGGAAATAGAAACAAGTTATATATATGTGTATATATATATATTTATATATATATATATATAGGCTTGATATGTAGTTTGCTTGAAGCATTGTGTGGAATAGGTATGTAGTAGAGATTTAGAAGGCTATCACAATGCGAGGAATGAAATATATTTCATTCCTCGCATTATGATAGGCTTCTAAATCTCTACTATATATATATATGTGTGTGTATATATATATATATATATATATATATATATATATTCTTGTTTTAACAAGAATATATCCACAAATTTGTTCTCGCTATGAACACTTTCCTAAATATATATATATATATATATATATATATATATATATATATATATATATATATATATACAGCACATAATCACGTTGACGCAGCGGTTCTCGTTCGCCACGTTGAATCTGGCTAGTACCATATGGGTGACCATTTCAGAATTTTAGGCGCTGTATATGCTCTCCACTCATCTCAGCATATTTTCCAGGCGTCCTGAACCCCCACTTGCCACTGTTATTTAACAATGCCGACCCAGGAGAGGTATTGTTGGATATTGTGTAACTCTTGTCACAATAATTCCACGCACAGACACCTTCACAGTGGGTCTCTCTCTCTCTCTCTCTCTCTCTCTCTATATATATATATATATATATATATATATAATTATAAAACTCAAATGACCTTGCAACAGGTGTTGTAACCCAACATCCAGTTTACGACTTCCGGTTGCGCATGCGTACATAAACAATAATCAACGCGACAATAAAACTATTGTTTTACTGTGTACGTTTTCAGCGTCGCAATTGTTTTTTTTTTGCGTTTAAATTATTCAAATAAACAATTGTTTATACTTTCTACATTTTTTACATCGTTCATTTCCGGATTACGTTTATGTTATTTTAATGCAATTTTTTTACAAATAAATCTACTTTAACCTTTGACAACCATAAGAGCATTTTACAATGGTTACTTACCCGCCGCCTTATTTTTTGAAAATTTATTCTCCATTTTTTAATACACATTTCTTAAAAAAATATTTATACATTTTCTTCTACACTACCAACATAAATAAATAACCCCGAAAATATGTTTTTTTTTTTAATTGCGTTACAAATTAATAATTAACGCGACAATAAAACGTATCGTTTTACTGTGTACGTTTTCAGCGTCCCAATCGTTTTATGAATTAAATATTTAACCCAATGGGTCATGAATGTTTGTTTAAAATAAATGAAAAAAGTTACATTTTATTTTCATTTTCTAAGCCATTCTTAACATGGGGAGAGTGTTTTTAACTATTCTGTATTTTCAACTATCAATTTCATTTTGAAAAGATATATCAAAATTTGAGTTTAATTTTAAGTATTATGGTATCTGTTCAGTGCACATTTACCTATATGGATGTCAAACCACTTATAATTCAATGGCTGTAAGTTTTCTTCAAAAATAATCAATTATAATAAACAGAACGACTCATAGAAATCTATCTATATTCTTTTTCATTTTAATATACTTTCATAGAAATTTTTCTGCTATGTCACAAAAAAAAAACTATTTTCTTTACGTCACAAGTGTCAGGCTCATACATTAATTCCATAGCTAATATAACATACTAACCCAACGGTAGTCTAGTCAAGAATATATATATATATGTATATATATATATATATATATATATATAGTAGAACCTCTGAATATTGCATTAAAAATATTAACAAAATACAGTACAGTATATAATACACATTTATGTAATCAAATAACATTATAAATAACAGCGTAAGATGGGGAAAATACCGTAATCAGAGGTCAGAAAAAACATCATGCTCTACATCGTAACCTGAAAAAGAAAACTTATACTAGGGCCAACCTATCCCGGGATTCTTTTGTATATCATAAGCTTTCTATAGATGTTAATTCTTCGAAATTAAAAATTAGTAAGTGAGTATGCCTATCGAAAATAATAATAGTTGTTTTGTCGCATAGTTTAGCTTTCTGAATTTGTCTGCGAATAACAACTTCAGATACATGATTACATGGGACCAATTTGTCAAACTTACATATGGTGTATGAATATATGTGTTTCATAATATATAAAATGTTCAATTAGAAATGTTCACGTATTTTTATCTTACAATTCACAATTCACGAGTACAAAAAATAGAGAAAATGGTTTCAATAACGGTTTTGACGTGATCAAACTGTACTTCGACCGCCTTTTGACAATCGAGCATGGTTTATCTCAATCCCAACCAATAGCAACCTGCATTCACTAGTCGATCATTCCGTTTCAACTTTTCGATTAATTTTCATAAATGAATGGGAATAGATGCATGTTAAGCTGGTTTGGATAATCGACTTGTTTCTCATAGAAACACGCGGGTCTTACAGAAGGCAAACTCGTATTAAATATATTCATCGGGGATTTCGCAACTGTTCTATATTTCAAGAGAAGGTAAAGGCAGAAAAGTACGATATTGTCAAAGACAAAAAAGGACAAAATATACGATTTCTTAGCATGCGTTGTAAAGGAATTCCTTGAAAATGGAATTCGTTTTAGTTAAATAAACATGTCGACCATCCCTCCCTAAATATTGGAACATTTAGCTGATTTATGCAAAGATTTTATTCGAAACGTTTATGCGAGAATTCAATTACCGAACTGCTATTTATGAATACATTTTTATGTTGGTTTCATTTTTTTTTGTTCTGATGATGAGAAGAGATACGAAAAAATAAAAGCGATACATTTTTTTATTTCTTTTGTTATTTAACTCTAAACTTGACATAAAATAGGATGTGGAACGAGCATGTTATCGGCTTGTTATAGACTGTTTATTTTCCAACTTAGCTGGTTTTGTTTATGTTAAAATATATATGTGTGTGAACGGTTACGAAATCTCTATCACATTTATATATATATATATATATATATATATATATATATATATATATATATATATATATACATAAATCTGCATCACATTGATGGCAAGTGAGATTCTCATATGAAATGTATTAATAAAAGGTGAAAACTCCTAAACTCATTTTACCTTTACATATTTGCATTGTATTACCTTCTATAACTTACCTTAGTATATATATATATATATATATATATATATATATATGTTTGTATGTATGCATGTATGTATGTATGTATGTATGTGCGTGTGTGTGTGTGTGTGTGTGTGTGAACAATTTATCTTTCTTGTTATAATAATACCTCGGGCTAACCTTTTCACCCTGTACTCATTTGTGAAGTATTCCACGGAATTTCGTCTTTTGGATGACATCGAAACTTCGTCATTAACGGGATGCCTTTGGATATTTTTACATCTGGATCCTCAACTGGATTTTACCGTCCTTGGATCTTCCACTCATAGCTTGAATATTGATCCACGTGCAATCAATTTTAATTTTTACCATTCCCCCTGCTTCACTGTTTTTTCTTACTTTTACGCAATGCTGTACGGCTTACTTGCAGTTTCATTAAATACTTTGCAAGCAAAACCTGATTTCGTATTTTGCTAACTTCTCTCCTCTGATGAGAAGCAAAGTATTTCTTTCGAAACTCTGCGGACTTAGGACAGTCCACTGCAGTTGTGCTTCCTTTTATAAAGATATTCTTTACTTACCGTTAAAGTGTTTATCAACATATTTTATTGATTCTTCGTCTTATATATATATATATATATATATATATATATATATATATATATATATATATATATATATATATATATACATATATATATATATTAGTGTTTGCATGATTTATAGAAATCGGGGATCGAAAAAATCAGAACGTGTCAGGGTATCGGGAATTGTAGCGGAAGCATAAAAAATAAGTCTCGTGTTCAATTCTAAAGGAGATTTCTTAAAAAAACAAGTTGAACTTAATTTTACTAAAGATCAAATTATAAAAATCAATTGTTATTTAGCTAACAGTAAATTTTAAAGTTTATATATCATAACCACGTGTAAAATGAACAGTATAAATTTATTCTACTTGTGCCAAACATTAAAAAAAATAAAAGTAAATTAAATGTTGGCTTTTGTCCAGTCCATCAAACCTTAAAAACCTGACAAAAACTTCAATGGATTATTGAACTTCGAGATTTTTCACACTTTTGCGTTAGATTCATTTTGGTGTGAGCGTTTCTTTGATTTTGGAATCCGATGTCTGTTTAGTAATTTTTACTAGTCGTAAAAGCAAGTGCTCAATATATATCGCAAGTGTGTAAAAGGCCATAAATTCAAAACGCGTAATAAATTATTCATAGTTACATATGGGTATAATTGAAACAATTTTGGCAATTCACACCATTGCTATCATACATACGTTGGGGAAACTAAACGCGGATTAGAGACGCGGCTTAATGAGCTTAAAAGATATATAAAAATAGCAATTCTCTGAATGAATTATTTTCTTTTTTTACAAGCAAATCACCACATATTAAGGCCCGGAGGCCACTCGGGGATAAGGGTTATTGCGTGTACAGTAATCAATGGGACAATGTCGTAGTAATCGCTAGTAGTGGAGATCTGATAAAGTGTCTTACTTAAGGGGCGGTTCATCAGGAATTTGTTTATGTTAGACTTGGAGACACTCAAGCTGTAGTCAGGTGGGAAATAGAGTTCCACAGGTGTGCACTTCTAAGAAAGAAGCTTTGTTCATAGAATCTACGTTTTGATTTAGGCACAGATAAAGAGTGGGGAAACTTACTAAAAATGGTTTCAGCTAGACAGGTGTTTTTTGTGAAAGATTGGCGAGGGGGGACCAAGATTGGAGTTCAGACGAGCATGTCCCATGGAAATAACGATAAAACAACGACAGGCTCGCAACGTCCCTTCTGAGAGAGAGGTTTCAAGGCACCTCCACTAGGATACGAAGTCTATTTTGTACTCTGTCAAGGCAGAATAGGCTGTTTTTAGCAGCTCATGCCCAGATGTGGCAGCAGTAACCCTTCCTTGGACGTACTTGGTTTTTATATAGATAGAGAATTGCATCAGCAGCGAGATATATACTGGAACGGTAGAAGGATCCCACTATTTTTCCTGCGACGTGTTGATGTACGTGTTCCATTTCAGATCAGGAGTAAAGGTCAATCCCAGAAGCTTGTCAAAACAATGAGCCCCCCCCAAGATGAGAGCCATCCATTTCAATTGATGTCAGATGGAGATCAGGGTGTTGATGACATAAAGATAGAAGCTTGGTTTTAGATGCTTCAAAAGTAATCAGCCACCTCTTTCCCCACTGTACCGTGCGCTCAAGGTCAGAGGAGAGAGAATCCGAGGGCACTTTGTCATTTACGGCCTTTGATGTGTTGTCATAGATGGTCGTGTCATCAGCATAACTTAAAACAAGCAAAACTCTTTAAATCTATTTATAAATTTCGACAAAGAATGCTAGAGTCAGCGCTCACCCCAAACTCAAACACAATGAAACGTCACCTCTAATAAGTACCTCGTAATAAAAAAAAAACAGTATTTAAATTACGACAGTAACATCATGAAAATAGCACTAATCATAATTAATATATATAATCAGTTAATAAATAAGAAAACTTATTTCACATTGGATTTATAACAGCTAGATTTTTGTCAAAAGAAAGCATAAATTTAAAATTAAGTTAAAAACCATGCTTACTTCACAACGCCATACATATTTTGAAATGCCAACGACTGTTTGGTTCTGAAAAAAAAATCTTTTTCACAATAAATATATTTACAAATATAGTACTTGTACTTTTTCCTCCAATTTAACCATCGATAATTAGTCTTGAAATTAAAATGAAACGCGGATGAATATATAACTGGATTTGTTTTATCATCTCTCTCTACGCACACACACAATATATATATATATATATTTATATATATATATATTGTAATAAATATTAATAAATTTTTAATTAAAAAAATATCGTCAACAACATGACTAAAAAATATCAATACATTATCTGTCAATAATAAATTCAGTCAGTGTTAGAAATCTAATCAATAAAGCTCCACAAAAAATATCTGACTGTCTATCTCTTCCACCAAAAAATATTGGTTGGCTTCAGTTAGACTTATTTGGGGTCAAACATCTCAGTAGTTCTTATAACATTGTTAAAAAGCCATAGGTTTCTATCACATGAAAAGAATTTATGATTTATGTACAAGTTTTCCAATGTGTATTTTGGATATAAATGATCATTGAGATACAAATAAAAAAATGCATTTCCGTTATTCATAGATTTTGTCTCCCGCGAAATTGTTAAATAAAATAGAAAAAAAAAAACTAACGTAAACAAATTATTTACATTTTTTTAATTTTTAAAAAATACTTAAAATTAAAAAAAAAACGTTGGTGCATTTATATCTTAAACTCATTGTTCTATTTGCTATCGATAAAGCTCTAAATATCGGAACATTTCTATATGAACGAATTAAAATAGACACCATTTAATGGACTTTTTTATAAGAACAGGAGGCTTCTATATCACTCGTATGCTATGGCGGTGTTTTTTCGACCGTTTTTATTATAGGAATTGAAATCGGTAATTGTATCTTAATCCATAAAAAAGTTGGAATCGTCAAATCACGAATATATATATATATATATATATATATATATATACATATACATATACATATATATATATATATATATATATATATATATATATACATACATATTGAGACAATGAAGAAAATAATAAAAAAGACAATGGCATTATAAAAAGAAAAACATAAACATTAAGGAGAGTTGAACTTGGCCGAATTGTTTGATTTATATTGCCTTCAATTATTGAAAAAATACATATCGAATTTTGTGTCAAAGATGATTTCTGATATTTTCAATTCTGCAGTGTTTTTCAAAGTTGATATATTAGATCTATTGCCGATGCACAGGTTACCAACGTTCTCTTTATTCAAAATCAAGACATTAATCACCTTTTTTCCATTTCTCATCAAACAAGATCTGCTATCTCCGGCATTCGCCATTATAACTCGAAAATAAGAAATAAAAATAGAAAAAAACCCCAATAATATTTATAAATCACCGCGTATTTAATTTATATTGTCTTATGCATTAAATAATGTTTTACCATCAAAGTCGGTTTAAAAAAAATGATTTGTCATGCACACACAAACACACACACACATATAGTCTTGGAATAATAAAGAAAAATGCGAAGTTACAAATTTATTAAACAGGAAAGAGAATACATTAAAATATTAATTATGTATAAGTGCGAAGCTGGAAATTTTTAACAGAAAATTTATGATACGCATACAACAAAAATTGTTCAAAAGATGTTTCAATCACAATCAATATCAATGCAATTTAAAAAAAAATCTAATTTCAGTATGGTAATATATAGTGTTAAGAGATTACTTTCAATTATAAACAAGAGAAATGTAATACTTGGAAAAGTCTATAGATTAAAGGTAATTTCAGTACATATATATATATTATATTATATTATATATATATATATATATATATATATATATATATATATATATATATATATATATATATATATATATATATATACAGCCCTGGTCAAAATCATAAGTCCACTTGAGAAAGTAAGAGTTTAGCATATTATCGAATTTTTAATAAAAAAAAAATGAAATCTGCTTCATTCGAAAACTTAACCCTGATCTATTAATTATTTAAAAAAAAAAATTCACCTATCAAAATGATAAGACTATTGATAATGTATCAAACAAAATGCAATTATAACTTACTTAAAAGGGTCTCAGAATCTAGTATAGCCTCCATTATTACGAATTACTTCGAAAATTCTCTTCGGCATGCTTGCGACTAAGTTTTTTTTTTATCAGTTGTGAAGGAATTTCATACCATGTACTGAAAACTGAATCAGAAAGTTCCTTTATCGAATCATACTGGGTTCCATAATTGAACACTTCTTTTGCCATCCATCCCCAAAGATTTTCAATGAGATTGAGGTCCGGAGAACATGCTTGATGATCTAACAATTCTATATTATTTGAAGAAAAATATTCTCGTGCTTGTCGAGAAGTGTATATCGCAGCGTTGTCTTGCTGGAAAATCCAATTTCTCCCACACAGACGTGGACCTTCAGTCCTGATAGAAGCATTTTCAAGCATTGAAATGTACTTTAATGATGTTTGCTGGCCTTTCACTACTTGCAACTTTAGGGCCCCAGCTGACGAGAAAGCACCCCAGATCATTAAAGACCCTCCTCCACTATGCCGATTTGAAAAAAGTCTCTTTGGGCAAATTTTTATCATGCCAATAGTGTTGAAATCCATCTGAACTATCTAGATTAAACTTTTTCTCATCGAAAAAATTACATTTTCCCATTTCTCTTCATCCCAAATCTGGTATTTGGCGGCATATTTAAGTCGGTAAGTTTTGTGCTGTTCAAGAAGACGTGATTTCTGCAGTCGCTTTACATGATTGAAACCCTTCTGATGGTTTTAGGACTACATTTTGCTACTGTTTGGCTTTTCAATCGACTTGAGCTCATACTGGAGTTTTTGTTTTAACTTCTTCTGATACGGCGATCCAGGGATGGGGTTATTTTTTGGTCGACCTGGACTCTTTTTGTGCCCATATTGATCTGGATTTCTTAAAAAAATTGTGATTGCTGTTTTGCTACGAATCACTTCGTTTGCAATGGATCTATGGGAGAGTCCATCCCTATTAAGCTCAAAGATCCTTCCTCTCTCAAACTCTTATAATGGTTTCCCTTTTGCCATTTATAATTTAGTAAGATGTTTTTTTTATCCACTAACAAGTTGCTTTTAGTAACATAGAAAGCTTTTCGTATTCATTTGACCAGGTGAAGATGTTTTGTTTTTAAAATAATTATTAGATCAGGGTAAAGGTTTCGAATGAAGCAGATTTCATTTTTTTTCCATCATATTTTCCCTTTTCGCAATGGTTTCAACCATTTGTTTGATTAAAAATTCAATAATATGCGTAAACGCCTACTTTCTTAAGTGATCTTATGATTTTGACCAGGACTATATATATAACTACTTCATTTAATCACATTTTGACCAGGACTATATATATAACTACTTCATTTAATCACATAAATTCATGTACGAAGATATAATTTTATACGTAGATTTTCCGTATTTACTTCAACAGTGCTCAAACCATAGGTAGAGCTATGTATTAAGTTATTACAGATATATATGGCAATTCAGCTACACAGAATATGCCGCGTTCCATTCTCGTGATAATTCGTCAGTAATAAAGTATAACTTGCCATGTATATTTTTATAACTTTTTATATATATACACACACACACACACACACACACATATATATATATATATATATATATATATATATATATATATATATACTAGCAAAAACAGCCTACAGAAAATGTATTCCGATTTATGAAATTATGATAGGTTATGAAAAGAAAAGGTTGTTAAGAGATAGCTTCGAATTTGGGGGTATCAAAACCAAAGCAAAATATGATGAAAATAAAAATAAAATAGATAAACCCCATAATTTATTATACCATACCTGTTCACACCGAAACACTTATCACAATATTCCGTGGATCTATAATAAAAAAAAAACCTTGTTAAACTTTGTGACATATTTCCATTCTATGGGGGTCAGGTGCGAACGAACACCCCATAATTTTATTATGCAATATTTCTTCAAAATGAAACATAATTATCAAAGTATACTTACGCAGATAGATATGAAAAGTCTTTATTAAAGTTTGTGGCTCTTTTCATTCTATGGAGGTCAGGTGCGAACGCAGACCCCACAATTTTATCATACCATCCCTATTTAAGTTAAAACATACTTATCAAAGTATTCTCACGTACATCTATATTAAAAACACTTGTAAACTTAAAAAAAAAAAGAAATTATTTCCATACTTTGTGGACCAGGCTCGAACGCAGACCACACAAGCACACATGCACGAAGTGACTGATATATATATATATATATATATATAGTGCCACGCAAAAGTATTGGATACGTTACATTTTTCTTCATAACTTTAAGTAGGGTTCACGATTTTACCTAAAGTTTGGTCTGTATATTCCTATTAATATTCTAAATTAGATTTGGAGTAGTAATTACAAAATCAAAGTTTAGAAACGTTGTGTGTGTGTCTGTGTATATTTTCTTGTGTGTATCTGTATTCGAAATCGTTCCCTATGGAATCCGAAACGGCCCTGCCGAGTTCTTTTTTAAAATTTTCGCATTTATGTATTTTATATGTCTAGAAGTGTTCTTAGACAGGTTTTTATCGGACTGTTTCCGACGTGTATCAGTAATCGATAATTGATAAATCAGATTAGAGAAGAAGCAGCTCGATTTTGACCAACGTTAACATTACTGGTGCATTTTAGATGTTTTATTACCGCACAAGCATAGGGCCGGGGGCATTAAATCAAACGTGGGTCTGTGATAAGCTAAAATAACCCTAATTAAAGTTATGAAGAAAATGTAATGTATCGAATACTTTTGCGTAGCTCTCTCTCTCTCTCTCTCTCTCTCTATATATATATATATATATATATATATATGTGTGTGTGTGTGTGTGTGTGTAAAGAGACTACAGAAAAACAGGGACCAGAGAAGGAAGTGGATAAAGGAGAGAGATCATTGCAATATGTTAAAATTTACTTATCCTAGTACTTCGGGATTTACAAATCATATACAATAATATAATGTGAGTTAAGTTAGCTTCATTATAATGACTATATCGATATCATTTTTACAACAGTGATAGTAAAATCGCGGACTTTCATTGATTATTCAATATTACTAGTAAAACGAATACGCTGTACAAATATCACAGTGGATAAAAACTCCACCTGACGAAAAACTTATCGGGTTCCAATAATAGCTTTATGTACTTGCTTATCAATCTATATTGAAGAGCTGCGATCTCGGGAAACTGTCTAGATAGGTCTAGACAGTAGTTAAGATGAATTAAAGGAAGTTAATTGTATGTGTCGTTTTATGAAGAGTCGTTAATGGTGGATGAATAGTTCAAATTAACACACGTGCATTGCGTGAGAATGTTTTAATTTTATTCGATGTATCCAACTTTTGTGTGCCCTCGGCTAATTCTGCTTCGTGGGCCTCGAATCAAATATATCGATCAATTAAATTGACGTAATCGAATTCATCTGGGAAGAACAAAGAAACAGGTGAACAAAAAGAGATTGTTATGCCTTCGCGGTAAATGAGTGCAAACATCTGAACGGTCAGCAAATACCCTGGAAAATAAAAATAAAATTTAACGGTGAAGATTGGAGGTGAAAACCGGGAATCCGATTGGCTAACGAAATATCCGATTGATGGGTGAAGCGAATTTCACACGTAACAGTGTAATCTGAACAGCAATATTATCGATGCACCGCTAAAATATGGTGTAAGGTCGAACGAGGATGAGAGAGAGAGGAAAAGGTTACCGATATTTTCACCATGAAACTGGTTACGTGGTTAACAACTCGAACTGAAGAAACCAATGCCAGCAATAGAATCATTTGATTTTTACGATGATGATGGTAGATAATCTTTTCTTGTTAAACTCGAAAAGATATGTATGCATACTTGATCAAACAATTATTCATATATATATATATATATATATGTACATATATATATATATATATATATATATATGCATATATATACAAATATTTATTTCAAAACAATACATACATGTTTCAAAAGTGTACCAGTGGTTTCATTGCATTGAATCAATAATTAATGGCTGAATGGAATCAATACGATTCATCAGCTACTTTGAAAAGGTGAAACAACGCGAAGTAAATAAACAGAGAAAAAAACACCTTTTTACAGAAGGTGTTTTTCCTCGGTTTGTTTACTACGCGTTGTTTCGACTTTTCAAAGTCGCTGATGAATTGTATTGATTTCATTCAGCCTTTAATGGTTGATTCACTTCAATGAAATTACTGGTGCACTTTTGAAATATGTGTGTATAGTTTTGAAATAAATGTTTTTATTTTCAGCTCTCACATTTTATTGATTCTTTTTCATCGCCGCCCTGACACGCTCTGTTTCTCTCCTTCTCTGTCTGTCTGTCTGTCTGTCTCTCTCTCTCTCTCTCTCTCTCTCTCTATATATATATATATATATATATATATATATATATATATATATATATATATATATACTAGCGGGAAGGAACCCACTTAGCCCGGTCGTTAATACACTTAAATATTTTCATTTGTCCAGATTTCGTATATATTATTATAGTCATGATTTAAAAAGTAAGTAATAAGTATTTGGGTACCATCAGCTACGATCGAAACCGAAAGCAAAACTGTAGCATTCAAAGCTAGTGACGTTACCACTGTACCGACGTGACACTCATATGAACTGATTAAAATATTGGAAAATTAAAACTAATCTAAGATGAATGTAAAAAATGTATAACGACTTTTTTAATTTGGACCCTTAAAAACTATTTTTACTGGCTAAAAACATAAACGAACGGTCCATAAAAGATCTAATAATTTCCCTTCTCGCCGCTCTGCGACTTTTAGTTCGGAGGGGATAAAGTTTAGAAATATGGTGACAGAGAGACAGACAGACGGACGAATATACAGACAGACATATAGCTTTTTTAAATTAGATGTGTGAGTAGAGAATATATATATATACACACACACACACACACACACACACATATATATATATATATATACATATTTCTGAAATAGGTAGGTTATGTCATTCGTGATTGATGTAAGCGTTGTTTACCTTTGAAAATGAGATAGGTATGTTATACGTTTAAAAGCCTATTGTCCTCACCCCTCTTTATTACGTTGTCCGGGAACCAGCATGTTGTAGCCGTAGTCGCAAAGTAACCAAAGAGTAGGAAAGAACTTCAACTCGCTTTTTGTTGTACAACGACACTTGTTATCTTATCGTTACGGCTGTTGCGTCACCTACGTCTCAAACGTGATCCCGAGCGTTCATTCCGGCTCTAAAGTGATCTTATTTTTAAACTCTTTATTTTTCCCTACCGGTGATGTCATTTCAGATGCATTTGCATAAGCCCGTCTGCATTGTTACATATTGACCTTGCTGGTGACCCGCTGCTTTCACAGCACTAGCCATAGGTTATCCTATTAGTTATTTCAGCATCTAAGGTTCCATTTATACTCAATGAGCTACTAAGATATTTAACGTTATCAGTAAACTTTAATTCTCCCCATTAACGTAAAATAGTTGGTTCTCCATATCACACATCTGGTCAATATATAACACCGGTTTTCGTCAGAATGTGAACTTTGAAAGTAACTTAGAATTCATACATTGTCAACCGCATATCCTCCTTTGTGCGTGCAAATAGAACTGCGTCATCTGTATACAACAACTAGCGAATGATAGCGCGTAAGTTTCAAGTTTGCATTCAAGAGCCCAAGATTCAACAACATACCAGCAGCTCGAAAACGAAAAGACACCCCAAAATCACTGGCCTTAAAAGCATAAACACGCGCTGTAGCAAAGTAAGTGACACTGATTTCACTTTATTATCCACAGATATTGTTTCAGACAATTAATGTTCACTCAGGCATCTATTTTCTGATACAACTGCTTTAACATTTCTACGGAATGAACTTGACATCACGTTCGCCTAGAATAATTCAGTGTGCATCACAATATCGAAAACCTTGCTACGGTCAACAAAACTTAATACAACAATACCTGTTGCTGCTTGCATTTTCTATTACTGTGAAGATCAGTAAATATCATGTGAACTGCCCCACGGCCATTTCTGAACCCAGACTGGATTTTATGAATAATGTTAGGGCAAGCAGTCGTTTCAACAGAACTTTTGCTAGCACCATATCAAAAATAGTGGTATGATGCTAGCAAACACTCGAATAGTCTCATCCTCTATAATTACCACATTCAGACTTCTGCCATTTCCCTTTATAAAGTGATAGAATTATTGCATCTATCCAATTTTGAGCGACATAAATCCTACGTAAGGTTAAGATGATGCACTGCGCTAGAAATGTTTGCATAGCTAAAGAGCAACAGCTATATGAACTCAGAACTTTCCTTGTATGACGAGCCTTGATAGTGCATTTTTTCTCATCAGGGGTCGGGTCGACCATCATTTTCTCAATGATATTGTGCTGGGGCAAACTTGAAATCACTGTCTCATCTAGAACAAAGGGATTATCAAATAGATCCGTAAAGTACTGCTGCCATTTCGCCATGGCCCCGTCTTTATTCTTAATCGAAACAGTCATCTTAAGATTTTAAAGTAACTATAGATGAAGATTATGGTTCATATAGTTGTTTGGTTTTGGAATAAAAAGCTTTTCAATCTTTACAGTCAAAATCCTTTTGGATCTCAGCAAACAACTCAGCCCAACATTTATACTTTATCTAACGAAGTTTGAACTGCGGTTTTCCTTCTGTTTTCTTGAAAGCATCCTCTACTTTTTCAGTAGATAAATGCGATGAACCAAGGCGTTTATCTTGGGCCATTTTGTCCTTTTCGAGATGATTGGAGGTAACAATATCATTTGCACCAAAGCAATCTCTACGGTTTTTTTCTTTACGAATCAGACGTTCTAATCTAATGCCGTACACTTAGGATTCAAACTGGTTCCATGTTCCGTCAAATATGGTGTTATTTATATTGTCACGTATTTCCACACATGTCAGTGTTGCTTTGGCATTTTAACTCGCATTCTTGATCTTCGCACGAACAAGTTTATGGTCAGTACCACAATTAGCACTCTGCACAACTCTAACTATACACATATCCTGAAAATCACGTCTCCCTGTGATGATATAGGCAAGCATTTCTCCATGTGTAGACCTGAGATGTATCCATGTTGTTTTTGTTTTTAATAAACTCTTGAGAGGTTTCATCAAAAGTAAAATACTGAACATTAGTTGGATTTTGTCGTCCTTAACGAATCTAACGACATTAGTATCAAACAGCGGTAATGATGACGTCAAAAAATCAATGAGTGCTACTAGATCCTTTGTAAGGATGAGAACTATAAGGATACCAAAACAATTACTTTATGTTTACCTTCTCAGAAAAGAGACCGCAGCATAAACTCACGAAAAGGTTTAAGGAATGCACTTGGGAATAACTTTAACTAGCTGGAAATGTATGTGAATATTAAACAAGTTCGAACTGTGGATCGAAATCATTGGAAAAAAATAATCATAGAAAAATGCATGTTAAGCATGTAGTGTTGAAACGTGCTTTAGATAGCAGGATGTATTCGCAGTTCCGGCTGACTTTCAAAAATAATAATCTGTGGCAAATTTCCTTTGTCTAAACCTGGTTCGATGAACGATGGAGCATCACACAATGTTAGAAAACAATAGTTAAAAGGCAATATCCGAACATCTTCGGCTCAATGACTGCCTTATTACAGACTTAAGAAAGGATGCCACATACCAATGCATTGGTATAAGCGAGAACATAACTGTAGAGCATGTGAAAATGAGACAAAATGGTGGAACAATAATACATAGTACGCCTTATAAAGGTCGTAAAATCTGAATTAAGTCTTAAAAAGAAAATTACTACAATAAACCAGCTTGCAATCCCTGCCATTTCATATGATTTCGGTATTATTGACTGTTCTCAATATAATATCAATAGGCTAGATACAAGAAAACTGTTGTCCTTACATAAAATAATATACGGAAACCAATGAATCAACAGGATATACCAACAACGAAGAAAAGAAGGCATGGTCCTCACTGAAATAAACCATGCATGTCGAGTTACCATGACAATGGAAATGGTGCAGGGTTACCATGAACAGTTGCTCAAACAAAACATCAATCATCAAAAATATTCTGTAAACGTTGGAGGAGCCATACAAGCGAATAGCGCTGAGGTATATGATGAACCAGCAACACAGATTGCAAAAAAGAAAGCGAAATACACAGAAATCGAGATAGAAACAAAAATAACAAGGATGGAAAAAACACAAGAGAGCCAGAATGTTTCTGGAGTAGCTTAACTAGGAATTTATAGACAAGGATGCTCCACTCCAATAGCTCAATAATGGGGAACTTTCATTTGATGATGAAAGACTCAATGTAGCCGGCCAAAGTTCAGAACTTATTAGAAATACTTTTAAAAAAAAAATGGCTGGCCTATAAGAAAATGGCTATTGTGGGTTTTGCCAATTCGTAATTAAGAGCCTTTCTATTGGCAGATAGTCTTTACACTGCTCGCCACAACAAAGTATGTTAATATATCTATTGAAAGATCTGTGGATAGATGCAGCTAGATAGATCATCGAACATCTGGGAGATGAATCATCACCGATAACATTAAATAGAAAGGTGACATTGTTCTATGACAAAGGCATAGATGCGGGAAGATACATAAAAGAAAAATACATCAAGTTAGATATTGTATTATGAAACAAGTCCGAAAGAACTGCGCTCATTATTTATGTAACAGTTCAGAATGACTATGTCCTTTATAGAGTTGATCGGGAAAAGATACCCAAATATCAGAAGTTAAAATATGATATTTTAAAGAAATAAACATTATCCCTGTTGTAATAAAAGCAACTGGGATAATAAAAAACAATCTTCAGCTATATTTAAAATATTAAATACAGATAGCAGCCATAAAGGGAACAATATCTATCCTTTAAAAACCCCTCGAATAAAAATTACAATCGCAATAGAACCAAATGTTCGCTCTAAGGGGGAGCACCTGAATTTCTTAAAATTAACTGAAGTAGATAAAAAAATAGACAAGACTAACAATTTTACGAGGATGACTGCCACAAATCAATCCAAGTACTATTGTAATATCTTTAGATTAGTCCGGAAATAAGAAAACAGTTTGACAATAATTCAAAGGAACATCATGATTTTTTTTTAAATGACCCTCTACAAGCTCCACAAAATACAGGCAAATTCCGCTGCTACATCTGTGAATGATATAAACTGGATTAAAAAATAGCCTACACACGCATGGACGCACGACATTAATGTGAAGAAATGGCAAATTTCTGTCCAAAATAGCAACCATCGTATGCATATACATGGGTGTGTTTAATGATATTAGTGATTGGACGATTCCAGTATTTTTGCCCGAATCCGATACAATTGCCGATTCCGTACTGTACTTTGCGGTAATTGCACCAAATACGGCGGTAACTACGCTAACTAAAAAAAATGTTCTTTATATGCGTAGTTGCCAAAAGAGCACTTTTAGCTAGTTGGCGCAATTGCTCTGAATTTGGCGCATTTACCCCTAAAATACGGTACTAGATTCCCAATTCCGATACTGATTTTTATGGCAAGTTTTTTAAATCTCGAAATATTTAACTATAGAATTTTTTTTTATTTATTCCTGGTTACCTTAAAAACACATGTTAAATGTGCAGATTTTTTATCCAAAATCAAAATAGACTTGTGGGAGGGGTGATCCATAGTTTTACTGGTAATCAAAATCAATAAATATTTATTATTTTATCATTACTAGCAGTAGTGAAAGATTTTGCTTTAAACACAAAATCAAATAAAAAAGCTAATTAAAATAATCGCTGTTGGCATAAAAAAGTAGGCACACATTTTTCTGATTCCGATAACGATTCCAGATATCTCCAAAAGTTCCGATTTTTCTAATTCCCGATTCTGATTCCGATTAATCGTCCCAAGACTAAATGATATATCTAATTATATTTTTCTCTTTTTTGTCCATCTTTAAATGTATCTAGGTTTTAATATATATATATATATATATATATATATATATATATATATATATATATATATATATATATATATACCTTCATTTACTCACATAAAATTAATATACGAAAGTATAAATTTATGCGTAAATTTAAGTATTTACTTCAAAAGTGTTCAATACGTAGGTAGAGATAGTTAGTAAGTTATAAAATATATATGGCGATTAAGCTACACTGAATATTCCGCGTTTCATCCACTCTAGGACTCTTCAGGCTTATGCTCATAAGCCTTAAGAGTCCTAGAATGGATGAAACGCGAAATATTCAGTGTAGCTTAATCGCCATATATATTTTATAACTTACTATATATATATATATATATATATATAATGTGTATATATACATACATATATAAATACATATTTCCATTGTTTTCCCTCTGTTGCTAGCGATTTTTCATTCTGTCAGATATATATATATATATATATATATGTATATATATGTATAAGTATATATGTTTGTCTGTTAATCAATCTACTCTAGTAGGTCTAACTGCGTTCGTCTCAGTCGATTAGTAATTATATTTCATGAACATTTAATTATATCCTCAGTTTCTCTCTTCGTTTAATCTATTTTTTGTATATCGATCTCTAAACCAATCATTCATGTTGATACCCCATCCAATCACTAGCTGACATCAGATTAAATAGAAAAGCTGATGCCTCAAACTATGTTCAATCTTTTCTATGAGATCGAATGATCGTTCCTCATTAAAAAGAGCTCAGCATTAACGATTTCACCCAAATTAAAAGTGAATTTTATTATATCGTTCGTCTGAAAGAAATGAATAATTTAGAAAACAACAAAAAAACAAAAACAAGAGTTAATAATTGAGCTTGCCGTGCCTATTTTACGGCATGACACCCCTCAAAGAAAACGGATGCTTAATATTCGAACGTCTTGGCCTCTGTGATAGAAATCAAACATTTTTTCTATTTTATCAATGCATATCGACACAGAGAAGCTGACCAATACAATGCTATAAAACCGTGTATCAATAGAAGCTCGCAAATAAGTAATAAAGAGGGCATGTTATCTCATTTAAATCCCACAAAACGTGCTCGCCTCCGGGATTGCCGTTAGGCAATCTGACAGCAACCCTTTTTAACTCGAACACCAGCTGGAGGGAATATAATTTTTTTACTATAACGACGAAGAATAACAATGACTGCCATGGTGGCACTATTTATGGGAATGCATTTCTTTGTATCTCTACGCGTATGGTTTCTAACACACTCTGCCGCATGGTCGAGTGGTGATTTGGCCATGCGCGTAGAGATACAAAGAAATGCATTCCCATAATTCCCTTTCTAGCTCTGTCTCTTTCTGCACGGACCATCATGAGGTGAGCACGCACAATTCTGTCTCTCCGTAAACGAGGGGGAGAACCCCCTCCCTCAATGCTAGTAAGGCTAGTTAGTTTAGTTTTGAAGATATGTAAATTGTAAAAGTTTTTGTAATATATATTGTATCCATAATGTAAAATAAAATATTTATGTTTCATATATATCACAATTGTGTCGCTTGTCGTTTATTTTTGTGTCTGCTATAAATGCCTTTATTGAAACACCGAAGCGGTCCGGAGGATGAAGAAAGAAAATTCCAACCAGAACTCCACCAGGATGAAGAAGTCATCTTAATAGAAAGAAGGAGCCACACAGCACATCCAACATTTCAGATATGCTTTTCTTCTTACAGACCCTAATGACCGGCCATCTTCACATCTTCATGAAACCACTCTAAGACGTTTAGTATAACATGTGAAGCCAGTCACACCTCAGTGACCGGCTGATCGTGTTATACCATCATAATTATTATCTTTGTAACAACTGTAACAGTTCGTTTATTATCAATGAATTAACCATCACTCGAGCCTGCCATCATCAACATAATATGATGGCTATGTGGGTAACGACATGTACTGACACTCTGGGTTTGCCATGTCCGAATCCAGTTCGATCTGCAGATACACTTTGACTTAGAGATGCCGGCAACCTTCATGCGGTTCCTTCCGTAAGTATTCGATTTTTTTAGAAAGATTCCTAATTAACAGGATATCGTAGAAAAAATGTCAACAAAATTCTGTGATTTATATAAAATGAATGAATGATGGTGACAACAACAACAACGACGACGACAACAACAACAACAACAACAACAGCAACAACAACAACAACAATAATAATAATAATAATAATAGTAATAATAATAATAATAATAATAATAATAAACAGGTAAAACGAAAGAGAAAGAATTTAGCCATGGCATGGATCGACTACAAAAAAAGCGTACACAGAATCACCAAAGCATGGATAATAGAATGCTTAAAATTCTATAAAATACTAAGCGGGATCATTAACGTAATCGAAAATGCGATGAGAACATGGAGACTGGAATTGACAGGTGAGGGACAACACATAACAGAAATTAACATACAAAGAGGCATCTTCCAAGGAGACACACTATCACCGTTGCTGTTCATCATAGCAATGATGCCCCTGAAAAGTTTTCTTAGAAAGTGCCAAGCCGGAACAAGTTCTCTAACACAGAGGAAAACAATGAACCACATGATGAACATGGACGATTGGAACATTTTGCAAAGACTTAAAAGGAGCTAGAGACACTAATTAACACTACCAGGATTTTCAGTCAGAATATCTAAATGGAATTTGGAATGGAAAAGTGTGCACTACTAGTTATAAGAAAATGAAAACTGGAGACGACAGAAGGCATGGAACTACCCTACCAAACGGAGATGAGGGCATTAGGGGAACAAGGCGACTATAAATACTTGGGAATCTGGAAGCGGACACCATCACAGCAACAGAAATGAAAGAGAGAATTGCAAAGGAATACCCCAGGAGAACAAGAAAACTCCTGGAAACGAAATTATATAGCAGAAACCTATTAAAGTGGCGGTATCACTAGTAAGATACTCTGGACCGTTTATAGGGTGGACAAAAGAAGAACTGAGACAGCTTGATCAGAAGACCAGGAAACTCATGACCAGGCACAATGCACTACACCCTAAAGATTATATTGACAGACTCTACTTGAAAATACAGACGGCAGCAGAGGACTGCTCTGTATAGAAGACTGTGTGAATGACACATAAAAAAGAACTAGAAAAATACATAATGCAAAATACTGAAAGAATAATTATGACAGTAAAAAAATAAAAAAAAAAAACAGAAAACAGAGAGACAAACGACAAAACGAGAAAAGAGAAATGGGAAGAGAAAAAAACTACACGGAAGATTCATAAGAATGACAAAAGATGAAAATAACGAAAAAACCTGGACATGGACGCGAAAAGGACATGTAAATCGAGAAACTGAATCCTTAATAACTGCAGCACAAGATAACTCGATAATAATCCACCACATAAAAGCAAAGATCAATAAAACACAAGAAAACAGCAAATGCCGACTATGTGGACAAAGAGACGAATCGATAAACCATATAGTAAGTGAATGCAGCAAACTGGCCTAAAGAGAATACAGAAACAGGCATAACCAAGTGGGGAGAGCAGTAGACTGGGAATTATGTAAAAAACTGCATTTTGAACGTACAGACAAATGCTACAAGCATAAACCTGCAACAGTACTCAAAAACGAGAACCACAAAATCCTATTGGACATCGACATACAGACGGACAAACCCATCGAAGCAAAAAGACCAGATGTCGTAATAATTAACAAGAAAAATCCCGTAGATTTTGTTGTTCTAGCTGACCACAAGGTGAGTGTGAAAGAAAGGAGAAAAGGGGCAAATATACAGAGCTAACCCTAGAGTTAAAATAATACCTATAATAGTAGGATCACTAAGAACAATCCCGACAAGCTTTGAAAAAAGAAGGGGAGAAATTGGAAGCAGACGAATGGCTGCAAAGATACAATGATTAACGATAAGGAAAACGGCTGAAATATTAAGGAAAACCCTTGAATGCGGATAATACACATGAAACACATGTGTGGGCCAGACAACCTGCTGCAGAGACAAAACATGAAGAAGCTTTACAGGGAATGAAGTACAATGAAGCTGCATATTAACAAGTTCTACATCCCCATCACGCATCCCCTCCCATTGACCCATCAGAGTCACCTCATAAAAATGTGTGAAACCAAACAGCTGAGAAAGGTCAAGGAGGCGGGAAAGACCGAGGAGAGAGCGCTGACCAGACATCTGCTGGACAAGCGCGAACATAACTGGGACCTTTGGGGAGGCTTAGTGTAACTCAACTTCCAGTACAGACCAATTGCCGCTGCCAGCGAAAAATCAATGGTGAAAGGATGTTGCGATAACGCAAATTAATTTGCAAATGCTATCGAACGAGGTGGATAGTGCTGGACGTCTGGGGAGACTTGTTGTTACTCAGCTTTCAGGAAACACCATAGATTTTCAATCAGACCTATGATGACCTGTGTGAAAGCTCCATGTGAGCCAATAATAACCATCGTTATCGTCGTCGCCATCATGATCATCGTCATTAGTATATGCAGTTTATCCTCCGGTTAACAAAAATTCTTCAGCAGCTATGTCAAAAAGAAACAGCTCCTAACTAAAAGACTGCTTACGTCAACGTAATAACCGTATCAAGAATTAAACTTTCAGTTTTGTTAGGAGTGTCGAGGCAGAATATCGTGTTGACACAAGTGCAACTCCTTTTGCATATTATGTATACAGTAGGACCCTGGTATAGGCATTAAAAAGTAAAAAAAAATACAGTACAGTATATAATACACACGTATATAATCAAATAACATTATAAATAACAATGTAAGGCGGGGTAAATACCGTAACCAGGGTCCAGAAAACATCGTAATCCATATTGTAACCTTAAAAAAACGTATTCTAGGGTCACCGTATCACAGGGTCCTACTGTATTTGTATAATGTTGTATCCTCGTGGTTAAATATTTCGGGTAGTATAATATGTTTATTTTTCGTGTGACTGTACGTCAAACTGTACAAGTACGTCGGAATATTTTGGCAAGGCTAGTGATGTGATAGATTAGGGCTAAAGGATGAGCTATTGAGTATGTTAGCTATTGAGTAGGTTAGCTATTGAGTACGTTAGCTATTGAGTAGGTTAGCTAGACAAATATGCAAGCTGGAGGTATTTGAGAATAAAATAGTTTGGAAACCTAGTAAGCATTTGACAAGATTTGAATTTGTAACTATAACAATCTGGCTGAATGTAGACAATAATAAAAGTTGTCTCATTTGCAAACGTAAAAGATGATACAATTAAAGTTTCGGAACTCCGTGTATCGTTTTATTGAACAAATATTTTGAAAGTTATGCGAATTTTTCTATTTTTTGGTAATTTTAAGTGTGTATCACTTTATTGCAGGTCTCCCAAAATGCCTAGAAAGGGTCGATTTACAGCTAGTGAAAAAGAGCTGGAGTTGATTTACATTTAAAATTTATCATTTTTCTTTTCTCCCTATCTTACCACGTAAAAACATCAGGAAAGGTGCCTTATTTCCCTGATTTTTGTGGGATTTGAACAAATATTTTGAGAATTATTCTAATCTTCTTTTTATTTTCTTGTAATTTTAAGTGTGTATCACTTTATTGCAAGTGTCTAAAATGTATATTTTCCGTAATATCTTCATATTTCTATTCATATTAAATAAAGGACATATCCAGTAACAATATTAACCCCAAAAAACTAGAGCAAATTTCACATTATTTTGTTTAAGGAAATACTTATCAACACTGTAGAAGCGCTTTGAATATCTTCTTGTCAATTGGTGATGTCAATCGGTGGATTTGAGATGATGTGATGATATAGGAAACTCCCAAAATCTTCCTCCAAATTTCATCCTTCGACGAAAATTGAACATCTCCTTCATAACCTTTCATCTTTATTATTGAACAGAGCTGCTCAATTGGGTTTATATCTGGAGAACAAGGTGGCAATTTCTCTACAAATGCCTAATGACTTAAGGTAATATATCGTAGTTTTGTCTGCATGAGATGACGCATTGTCGTGCATAAAATAAATTTGCGGTGACACGCTAATGAAAGGCCATCAAGCTATGATGACAAATGCTCATTTAAAAATAAAATATAAGACTGGCTTGTCAGTTTGACACATTCTGGCACTCAGAATGGTCCAATTAGTTCATTGCAGGTTATTCCAGCCCAAAACATAACACCTGCACCTCCCTGTTGACGACAGAATCAATGGGGGTAGGGAATCCAAAAGGACTCCAAACTTTGGCCCACACATCTGATCCATCAAGTGTTGCTATGGTCTCATGGTGAATAGAACATTTTCAAAGCTGGTTTTCATGTATTTCTGAGCCGAAACCAAACGTTTTTCCTTTGGAGTTTGGTATAAAACAAGTCTTGCTGTGGGCTCAATGTTCTTTTGCAATTTAGTTTAAGACATTGAAGCGTGTCTTTCTGGGCAAAGAAAGTATTCCAGCTTTGTCAAACATAGCAGCACTATTGTTTTCCGGCTACTTGATAAGTTGACGGCGATTTTACTCACACTGACTTTCTTGTGTTTTTGTTCTTCCTTGGTTTGATGTATGGATTTTCAACGAATGAAGACAATGTTCTTCGATCTCTTCCAAATTCTTTGGCTCAATCTACAAGCAAAGCTTGCAACAACATATTCCTTTTCACTAGCTATCAATCATCCCTTTCCAAGCATTTTGGGAGACCTGCAATAAAGTGATACACACTTTAAATTACCAGAAAATAGAAAAACAAGCATAATTTTTCAAATATTTGTTCAAATTCCACATAAATCAGGGAAATAAGGCACCTTGTTATGCTCCTCCAGTGTACTAAATTTCATTTCTCTGCGATACATAGCAATTTCAAAATGTCAAGGGTTAATCAAACAAGTCTGCCTTCAAAATTCGCGTAGCATCTAGAACATCATAATCGAATAAGAAAAATCATTAAAAACTAGCGTAACATTTCGAGCAGTTCAATCGAATAATTTCTCCTTTCAAGAATTTATCAAAAATTCAGAACACTCTTCACGCATAATGTTTCCAAAAGAATTTAACGCCTGCATATTCAAAGAGTTTGAATCTATTTTTCAACATGAAATATAAAGATTAAATTAACATGTTAGGGATTTTATTAATTCGTTTTGTATTTTAAATTTATTTTCTCAAGCGAGAATATTCCAAGGAACTTTTTCTTTTCTTTTCATGCAACAGAAACATGCATATATATATATATATATATATATATATATATATATATATATATATATATATATATATATATATAGTAATTTATAAAATATATATGGCGATTAAGCTACACTGAATATTCTGCGTTTCATCCAACTATAGGATTCGTCAGGCTTATGCGCGAATTCTGTCGTTGCTTCTTGTTTTTATATATGTTGAGGATTAGTAGTTGGCCAATCAGCTTTCTAGTCTCCACCGCGCCCCTTCCTATCAGCCAATGGGCATGCATTTTATCAAACAAAGGGTTTGTTTTAGAACTAGGTTAGTGGTTTTAGGTGGTCGCTCTCCTTTTTTTTCTTTTTTTTTATACATATAAATATACCTATGTGTACACAATAATGCACATATATATATACATATATACATACATATATATATATACATATATGTGTGTGATTGTTTATGTATATTCATGTTTATTTAATTTATTTATTTGTTTGTTTTCTATTGTTATTGTTAGTTTTAGAGCTATTTTGTATCGCTATCCTAGAGTAAGTTTTATTTTGTGAACACAGTTGTTTGCTATTTCCCGCCTACAGTTTAGTAGATTTTGAGGTTCTTTAAAGTACAGGATAGAAAATTTTTCATGGATGCATAATTTACATGGGTCGTCTAAATGTCTGCATGTGGTAGCTTGTCTCATTATTTTCCATTCGACTACCGGCGAATGTCCGCTTTCTTTGAGTTCCCAGTATTTATTCGCTAGTGTTGTTTTTATACGGTGTTTTTTATTTTTGAATGTGCTTTTGTGGTCATAGTATCGGGTTTTGAAATCTAGGGAAGTCATGCTTATGTAATATTTCTTGTTATTCGGGTTTCTTTCGCAAATATTGTTGCTTGATAAACTACGCTTTTTGTTAGACATTTGTTTTGGACTGGGCAAAGTGTGCGGTGACTACAATTGCATTTATCTTGTTCGTTATTGGTATTTTTATTTATGGTATGGTTGTTCTTGTCCGGGGTTGGTTTGTTATTATTATTATTATTATTATTATTATTATTATTATTATTATTATTATTATTATTATTATTATTATTATTATTTCTGCTAGTGTTGGTTTTATTTCTGTCCTGGTGTCTACTTTTTTATTGTTTATTTTGTTGTTGTTTACATTGTTTTCATTTAGTATTTTGTTATTATGTGCCTTAATTATCATCTCTAAATTTTCGCAACAACTGTAAGATAACTTCAAGGTATTTTTATTGAAGATTTTGTGTAAGGGGTTGGTTGCGGGAAAGTGTTTTTCAATAAGATCTAGAAATTTCTTGCCAAGTTTTGTTTTTAACATTTGATTGTATGGGGCCGTATACCAAATTATAGTTCTTTTTCTTCTGTTTTTAATTTTATTATAGTTGTTGGTGTTTTGTTGCTTATATTTTATATCGATATTTTTGTATCCACTATTTTTTAGGGCTGTTTCGTAAATATTGGATGACCTGTTAAATGTATTTTCATCGCTTGAGTTATTACTGAGTCTACTTACGATCGAGTTAGGAATATGTTTTATAATTGATGGTGGGTGGTTGGACTTAGGGTTTACGTAAATTGGAGTAGCGTTATCTTTTAAGTATGGTTCATATGTGTTTTTATCTAAGTTTAACGTGACGTCCAGGAAGTTTGTTATTTTTATGTTAGCTGATATGTCCGCTTTTAGGCCTAATTTTTTCATTTCTTTGCGTCTGATTTTCTTAAAATTTTCTCCCTTGACTCCCAACCAGCTAACCTCCTCATTATGTCCTCCTTCAACAGACCAAAGCCCACTCCAGAACTTCCTGGAATCATCTGCATTTGAAATGTTGTTATTTCCTGCCTGTTTCCTACCATTTAAATTTTTATACAGTTTAGACTGATTATTCCTGAAAAGGTTGTTCTGCTGAAACGCAACACTTTTTCCAACAAAGTTCCTTATTTTCATGCCACCAGTGTGAACCTTCTCTTTCAACATTGTTAGAGCGGTTATCGTCTCCTTGTCCAGCAATCTATACCTCCTTTCAAAACCGTTCTTGGCTTTCTGTCCTAGTTTAACTCCTTTTCTTATTTCTTCGATTCTACCAATGTCTTTCCGACACCCTTTAACACTTTCCTCAAGCCACCTTTGCCAGTATGGTCTTCTGTCACCCATTTCCCTTTTTTCTTCTGTATTAAGCCAAGGCGATACGCAACAACGTATGACGATGAATATAGAAGCCTGTAAAGTTCCGTAATCGATATGCTTTTTCTTATGATGTGAATTACGCCTTGAACTATTTTTACCTCGCTATGATCTCATCTCCAAGAAGAGCCTCTCTTATATTCTGAAGTACTTATTTAAAGATGACAGGAGTTCATATTGAAGACATGTAGAACGGGGATTCATTTTGGAGCACATATATAACGATGGTGATGATAATTCTGATAGGAAGAACTTTATATATATATATATATATATATATATATATATATATATATATATATATATATATATATATATATTACATCATGACGACGATTGTGACAATTCTTGGGGACTTTATATTAATACGGACTGTGAGATATATGATGCAACAGCTTTTATAACATATATAGGTTAACCTCTAGATCCCTTAATTTTTTTTTTACGCGAAATTTCGTATGGATCCTTTTTTATTCGATGTTTTTTTACCTATAATTCTTTTTAGTCGATCTGTCTCTATACAATTTTCCGTTTCTCTTTTTTTTTTTCACCCATAATGACTCCATTCATACTTTTCAAAGCAATATATAAAATTGTGTACCACGAAACATTTGTTTAAATACACACACACACACACACATATATATATATATATATATATATATATATATATATTCAGTTGACAAGTATATGTACAGTGATAAGAGAAGACGCTAGAATTCCCATGGAACCTTGTTGGTAAAATACTAATGTGTTATTTTTTATGGCGATCTTACTTTAGGAAGGGGCGAAGATTATTCGTTCTGAAGAAAACATCAACGAGCGATAACATAAACTTCTTATTGATAAAGCGCGCGAGGCATTCTTTTCAAATTGGTAAATTAGTTTTATGCATTTTTTTCTTAGATAAAAACGACTGAAATAATCCCATTAGTGAATAAAAGGAAAGTGGTTTTAATTGCACAAACGACTCACTTACGGCGTACATTAAGTTTGATCACTGAGCATGCGCGGAAATCTTAACTGCGAATGAGAAATGGCGACTAAAATTAATTGCGTTCAATTGAAACACGTGTTTTAAAGTTTTTACGTTTTCGTATTAGGTTTCATTAATTCGTTCTTTACTATTACGTGTTTTTATAATTACTTTGTAATGTTTTCTTTATTTTTCTTCAGTTTAGTTTTTTTTTTTTCAATCAGTGTTTTAATAATTTTTCTTATGTTCTTTTTCTTTTCCATTTATTGTATCTAGTCTGGATGCCTGGAGTTACCCGGCTGTTTCGGAAGTAGAAAATAGCCCAATTGAGGGCGAAGGAACTAATGTTTTTAGCCAATTGTTCGATATTTGTCGTCCGAGGGGTCAAAGCTTCAAAACGATACCAATCTCGTGAAAATCCGTCGCCATTTTCGAAAGTTTCAGGCAGGCAGGCAGACATATACATGCATACATACATACATACATACATTTAAACAGACAGGTGAGATTTACATTATAGATTATTTTTGTTTAATGATTTTCTTCTTTGTCATTTTTCTTTTTTTTTTTCTTTAGCTGGTGTGTTCTTCCTATTTTTTTAATTTAGTTTTTATTTCTGTTCTTTTTTAATTCTCTAATTCTTTATTTTCATTCCATTATCTGTATATCCGTTTTTTTTTTGTTTTTTAATTATTTTCGGGAAGTTCTTTCTTTCTTCTCGACATTTATTTCCTCATTATTTCGCCATGCGTAACTTCCCGTTACGATCGTAACGCCACCCATAACTCTGATTAGATGGGCTCTCACGTGATCGTCCTCTCCAACGTGGTTACTCTCCTTTTTATTTAGTCTTCAGCCTTACAGTGACGTCATTTCGTATTTCGAATGCATTTGCATACGCGCGTCTACGTTCTCTTACACTAGGCTTCCTTACACCAACTATTTTCCACTGATAACAAATCGGTAGCTTTCAATGTGACAACAATTCCTCACATTATTATATACTCGTTAGGTGTTCTAACATGTTTAAGCTTTTAATAATGACCCATCATTTATCAAGGTCAAATGCCAGTCAAGTATAAAAATAATTAAAATGGATAGATTCTTAATACATAAGTAAGGTTATTATAAGCATTTTAAGCGCTATAAAATGTTTAGATGACACGTTTAATTGTTTTGATTAAATGTACGCTGTCTTCCATCTGTCCTTATCATGGGTTAGTGTTTTTCGAGATTTGAAACAACTAATTTGTAGACGGCGAGAACATTTGTGTACGTCTAGGTTTTTTAATAATCACGGAAATTGCATGTGTTTTTCTTCTTCTTCTACTTCTTCTCCTTCTTCTAATTATATATATATATTAATACGATAGCGTGTGTGTTCTTTTGTGTGTCACGCTTACATCTGGTCGTTTGGTTGTTATGTTCTTCTATTTCTTGCAATTAATAATTTTATCAAGAATTCTTCATAAATATTGGTTTCGGTTTCGACCATAGCTGATGGCACTTAAGTCATCTATTTTTTATTTTATAAATAATTTTATCAAAAATTCTTCATGAGTTTTGGTTTCGGTTTCGATTATGGCTGAAGGAACTCAAGTTATATATATATATATATATATATATATATATATATATATATATATATATATATATATAACGTTTAATTTTAAATGCTCTTTACGTCAGTCAGACAGTGAGCTAATCGTTATACGATGATCTATGTATAAGAGCTAAATTGACCGACTTAATTCAACTGAAAGTGCTCAACGATAAGAAACGAGTTTCTTAAAGGGGCTGTCATAAAAACTATATATATATATATATATATATATATATATATATATATATATATAAAAGTTTTTATTTCAGTTTCGATTCAAGCTAATGCACCCATGTCATATGGATATATTTTTTTTCATTTTGGAAATCTCAACTTTATAACATATAAAAAATCGATAGAATGTTAACTTTATAAAAATATATACGAAATCTGCAAGAATTAAAATATCGTATTTAAGGGTACTTTACGACCGGGCTTTATCGGGCGTTCGTGCTCGCTTAGATAAATACTTTGCAGTTTTAACAAAAAAGCTACAATATCAGAGCATCTCCATTTACACTGAACATCTACAGAATGCCAACATCAATATATTACATATGAATGAGTCCCCTGTGGAATTTCCACAGGTCCCGCTAGTTATTATTATTATTATTATTATTATTATTATTATTATTATTATTATTATTATTATTATTATTATTCACTAGCAATTCTTACACAGGCTTTCAGAAATCAGAAAATTTACACTGATAACAAACAGTGGTGTTCCCTGGAGACTGAGTGACAGCAATCTCCCTACATTTCCAGAACTCATTGTACTTTTACTTATCATGCTCCTATTATATAAGTTAGTTTCTAGTAATTTTCTTGTTCTTTCTAGGTTCTAATCTATTATATATTTTTATCATTTATGTTATTTTATTATTGTTGTCATTATTTTATTTTTAATAGTAGAAATATTATAAACACGTGTACATGTATTTTTAGTGTAATGATTTTTTTTCAATATATTTTTATGCAAGGATAACATGTTAAGGATTTTTCGCTGGACTTCTACTTATAATTTCTGTAAAAGACATTAATATAAAGAAACATTAAAACAAAAGTTAAAAATTAGAAAATAAATACAAATTCCTGGTTGCCATAAAAACGTTCGTACACCCAGTTAAAGATGTCTTTTTTTTATTTTAATTTCCCCAGTTAATGAGAAGTAAGATGATGGTGTATATATGGAGCCGAAATGATACAGGAGATAAGTTCGCCAGTGACATGTTTATTTACATAGCATTTAAAGTTAGGCGTGTCAGGGAAACTGGTGGCAGTGAAGAAATTCCAAACGTTGTTCGAATAATCTTACTTTCTTTGAACTGAAACAAACAATGTTATTACTGCATTTGTATTAACATTCTCTCTGTCTTTTTCATATATATATATATATATATATATATATATATATATATATATATACCATAAAAGTATATCTATCTATCTATGTATCTATCTATCTATATATATATATATATATATATATATATATATATATATAATCGTTCGCATACAGTACTGTTTCGCTGTATTACAGCTCATCAGTGCGGCTAGACAGGCAACTGGCTCGGGCCAGGACATATATATATATATATATATATATATATATATATATATATATATATATATATATATATATATGTTTGTTTACAGCTTTTGGGGGAAAAATTCCAACAAAGTGCTCGATTACAAAGAAAAACTATCGATATAAGAGCTTAATATTTATATATTTAATAGTACAGAAGTTCAGAAAAACATTGGTACTGTCGGTTTCAAGCCCAACATAAAGGGGACCAGTAAATGGTAAAACGTAAATGATGGCTGACGAGAGCCTAACATCATTTACGTTTTACAATGAACTGGTCCCCTTTATGTTGGGCTTGAAACCGACGGTACCAATGTTTTTCTAAACTTTTGTACTATTATATATATATATATATATATATATATATATATATATATATATATAAGCGATAAAAATTAACAGTATAATTAATCTAGGTATTATGGCCTAACGATTAGGGCACCGGACTGTGGTAAACATGGTCTGAGGTTCGATCCCTAGAAACAGTTGAACTACGCTGACGAGAGGTAATGACCTCGAAACACGCGTGTACGTAAATTACTGTTTTAAAAATAATAAATAAATAAAAATGTTACATACGTCCAAACAAATTAAAAGGGCGACTTTCTAAGTAAATAAAAAAATGAGCTCCGAGGCGGAGCCAATATTAACCGTATGTATCGCTTGAAAAAACAACAATAACAAAATCTCTCTCTCTCTCTCTCTCTCTCTCTATATATATATATATATATATATATATATATATATATATATATATAGATGGTTAGTTTGTAAATATTACAAGAGTAATATTTTCCAGTTATAGCAGAATAGACAATAATATAATTTAAATAGTACAATACCTAATTTATTACATTTGTCTAATGCTCAATCACATTCAGAGCATATATATTATATATATGTATATATAAGGTTTAAAATTAAATTCACACTTTTTGCAAACGCATGTTCTTTATTTTCTTATAAGGGTATATATTAAATGTGGTACAATAAGTATTAACCTCAAAATAGTAAACTTTCTAGATGTAACACTAAAACTTGAAAACTTTACCAAAAAAACGACAAAACTCTATACTATATAAACTAAAAATCAAATCATCTAAAAGCCATGAAAAAATACATCGTTCCTGGCATTTCAAAGAATTTCTAAACTATCGCAACTAAAGCAAATAAGTCTTTAATAGAAATATAGAATACTATAACCTCGCATTAGTAAGACAACAGGTAATTATGTCTTTGAATAGAACTAGGAAAGGAAGAAGTAAAATAAAAATCAAACGATAAAAAACTAAAAAAAAGTAATAATGATACAGGGGAATCTAACTCAATGGAGAAAATAAGGGGACAACAGAAACGAAGTGACCAGATCTGGTTTTACTAGCCGTGCTTTATCCACATCCAAAATTACATACCGAAAGTATTCAACCACATTATTGATTAGCACTACCCTAGAATGTAAGCAAAACTAATAAAAATACAGTTTATTTTTCTTTCTCCGCTACATCTAATTCAACTAAAACTATAATCAGTTCCAACAATGAAACATTGAACAAAATTAGGAAAGATACGAATTAAGAAAACCCAGGAACAATATAGATAAATGTCCATATGGAGAGAAATGCCAAACTTAAGGTATTGTTTATAAATGTATGGTCATACATGAAATTAATAGTATGGTATACTTGGGATCGACCGCTTGCCAATTTAAAGATGGATTCCGTAACCAACTAACATTCCTCACGTAAGAAATAGAGCATGAAACAAACAATAATAGCAATGAAAATGTAGTAATAATACCGATAATAGTAGTAATAACGGAGCGAATAAAAGAATTAGGAAAACGAAGAAGACAAAACAAAAACACACACACAGCATTAGGTGTATGAATGGCTGATTGAGCTGTATTCAGAGGGAGACGATCGATTACCTGAATTCTTAAATACGGGGTATACTGATGATTGTGTTTCAGTGTATTCTGAAGGAATTCTCCGTACGACAACGCTTAAACAACTTTGTAAGTATGGGAACTAGTTCTGGTTGAAGCTTTTGCAGTACTATAATAGGAATGCGGTCACTGGAATCAAGGTTTTTGATTAGCTTGACAACATCACGCACACATATTTGTATATCACCCAGCGTGTTTTCAGACACAAGAGAACATACGGAGGGTTGACGCATAAGATAGAATCAGCTGCAAAGTTCTTGGCAAATACTTTGGCTTTGTCCGATGCTGACAAAATTACGTCAGGTTCATTGATGATGGTTGGGATAGAGCACAGACTTTTATTCAGGTCCCTGCTTGTTATTTGCAAAAACTGGTGGGTACAAGCCGCTGCGCAGCTACTTTGGACTTAACTAACCATACAACTTTCTCATATTATTTATTACTCTCTTACAGTGGTTGCTGGCAATCCTAAACGTGGTTCTTGTCTCAGTACATTTACTATGTTTTAATCAATTGAAATAGTCATTTCTGTGCGCAATGGCAGCAACACATTCTGGAGAGAACCACAGCTGGCAGTTAGGTTTTTGCTGTATTTTTGGAGAGTATGAAGCGGCCTGTACCTATGATTAACCATTTTATCAGATCTGATACTATAGAGGACACGTTCTTTTAAAACATGGAGCACAGATAAATCTGATATAAATCTATATAAGTTATCCAAGTCAGCCATAGTACGACAGAGAGGTATGTCAGAGGACATATTACATTTTGTTTGTATCTTAATTGAGACAATCGAGTAGTCAGAAGATCCCAGGGGAGACAGAATGGAGGATGAACATAGCTCAGGCAAGTTGTGAGAAAAAGGTCTAGGAGACTTGCATATTGATCATCAGTGCCAGTCACACGGAGAAGGTGAACAATCTGAGTAAGGTCATAATCGATGGAGAAATCGTGACAGAAGTTCTCCTTATTATATGTCTTGTTTGAGCGCACTCACCATTCCTCATTATTAACATTGACATCTCCACAAACGAAAATGTTAGCTTAAGGATGTGAAGACAGGATATGGTCAATTTTCTCAACTATGCACTTAAAAATAGTAACTCCTCTGTTGTGGGTGCGCTAGAGTGCAGATATAAATAACACATATAGATTAATTTAGGATCTTCTCTAGAGATATCTGTACCAGATTGGAAAACCATCTTTAATGTACGGACATATTCCATGCCCATAACGATCTTGGGAGTCAGATTTGGATGTTAAATTAGAATATTCATTAATTACGGACGCATTGTACCAGGAGGAAACTTTACATGCCTTCCCGCAGCGACTTAGTATACAATACATTGTAGTCTACATTGTATTGTAGAGAACTTACTGCCCTTAACGAGAACCTTCATTTCGAACGCGTATCTCTCCTATCAAAGAACGTACTGTTGATTATTTTTATGTCGGGCCTTTCAGCGTGTGTGGCAATAAAAGTTTTCAAATGCACTTGTGATGTTAGGCTATGTAAGGTGTTCTCATCAGATTATACTGATTATCGATTATCGATACTTATTGAAGATATTCCGATACAAAACATACATAAGACCACTACCAAGCACATAAACTATCTTCTGGTCAAATTTCATAAAAATCGGCGTAGCCGTTTACGAGTTTATAAGGAACGAATTCACACAAACAGACACACAGAGACAACGTTTCTTTTTATATAACAATAGATGTTACACATCCATAGAATTTTTCATCAAAATCGATTAAATAGCCCATTTTATAATCAAATCGATTGATTGCCAACTCTAATTGGGGACCCATCGCGATTCACCAGCAGGATACATCACACGGCTTTTTTTACTGACTAAGTTCATAATATATTGTAGTTTACATTGCACTGTAGAGAACCAACTGTTGGTTTTAAAACATTATTATTACATGAAAGTTTAAAATGCTAAAATTCAAGAATCGTGCTTTAATTTTGCTCTAAACAAACATTACTTTCGAACTCGACCTTGTCATATAAACCTACTGTTGATTTTATATGACTTGGTATTATTGCTTGTGCTGTGATAATGACCTGAATTTAAGTTTAAAATGAAAAAAGTCAAGTATCATCGTGAAATATTGCTTTAAACAGAAACAATCATTTCAAACGCGCCTCTGTCATATAAATAACCTGCTGTTGATTTTGTGTTGGGGGTTTCGGCTCGTGTGGTAATAAAACTTCTCAAATGTACTTATGATGTTAGGCTATGTAAAGTGTTAACTTTGGTCAAAATTACCTGGTCGTTCCCTCATCGGATTATTTCGATTATCGATTACACTTATTGAAGATATGAGATACTTATCAAAGACATTCCGAAACAAAACCTATCTAAGAGCACTGCAAGATACGTGGAGTACCTTCGTGTGAAATTTCATAAAAATCGACCCAGCCGGTTTAAGTCCATAGACACAGACGCACAGACATACAGATACAGGGACGCACAGACAACGTTCCTTATATATATATATATATATATATATATATATATATATATATATATATATATATATATATGTGTGTGTGTGTGTGTGTGTGTGTGTGTGTGTGTGTGTGTGTGTGTGTGTTAAAGGTATTTTAACCTACTATTTATAATTATTGATTTCCATATTGTTGTGATTATAAAAACGCAGAGTAAAATAATAATTCGCATAATAAGTAATATGCAATTCTCATCTAAAAAAAAAAAACAGAAACGTTCTTCGTTCATGCCTTAATGGATGCAGCTAAAATCTGATAACCTTTGAAAACATTGTATGAAGAAAGTTTACTTCAAGCTCCAATTCAACAGAAGAACCGAAAGTGCCAATTACGCCGCAAAAGAAGAGCCATTCTACATCTGCGCAAGGAACCAGTCGAAGGGAATTATACTTTGCAGACGAAGATGGATGGAAGATTCTTGAGAGCGACAGTCAGTAATTTTAAAGAACTGTCAGGAATTCATTCTGGTTGCGTCAGTCGGAAATTTGGGCAGAAGCCAAGGGAGACTATCTCAGGTAATTAATCTATTTCTCCGGTAGGAGGAGCGGGCCAGCATAGAGATTGTTACTTTCTTATGTATTCGCTTTTTTTTTTTTTTTTTGGCATATCGACGCGATTGCGCCTCTCGGTTTTCTTAGGTCTTTTATTTTTACGACTTCATTGAACTTTACGTCACTCCCTATCATTTTTGAATGACGCGTTTCCACTATTTTAAGTACGATTTAATTATTTTTATTTAATTCCACAATTTTACGAATACGTTTTTCTTGCTTTTTTTTTTCTTTTCTGTGTCGTGAGGAGAAAATGAAATATGCCTTTTCATTACTTTTCAATATTTTTAGTGATATTTTTATTTATTTGCTTGATATTTTTTTCGTTCCGAATTCTTTTTAGATTTGGATAAATTCTATTATTCGGAAAATGGTGCTGGCTAGCAACAAGTTCTAAATTCCAGTTCTCTGTAGGTTGGAAGTCCAATGCTTACTATACTAACGAATGCGGTACATTAGTAAGGAATAACGTAATGTATATTTCTACCCGATAATGGTTGACGAAACGAGAACAATCTACCACCATGTATAAAATAAACTGTTCAGCGGTAAAGTTTGTACATGTTACCAATTTCGACATACGCGTAACGCTCTAATTTTTTCTCTTTAGTCCTCATATTTCAGGAGCGAGGATTCTGACAAACAGGGAAGAACTGCTGTTTTCTAGGCCAGAAACTATTCTATCTATCATTTATCGTTTGCAAGTTTTTAACTTTGAATTGTGTTTCTTTTCATGATTTTCTAGATGATTTATCTTTTCTATTTCTTTCTAGTTATTTTATGATTATTATTTCATGCATTCTTTGTTCAATTTTATATGCCGTTACTTTTTTTTTCTAGTTGTGCTTTAGTAAAAACATTCTTTAGTTGTAATTTTCTCCTCATTACTTCTTGTTTTTTCATTATTGATTGATTCTACTTAACTATACTCTACACTGCGATAGGTACCTATTTACTATGCCTCCCCACGGGACAGAGTTAGACACAGGGTCGTTTTTTAACGTGGAGAAAAGGTACAAAAATAAAAAAAATTGTCTCAGTCGTGAAGGATTGATCCTCCACCGAAGGAGAACAAGAAATGGAAGTGCAGCATCTGAAGAACAGATACTACACTTTGATCTTGACCAAAAGTAGGTACACTGAAAGTTATATAATGGGGATTCGTATGAAAATAATAAATACTTGTTTCATCGTTTTATTTCTTACTCTTTCTTTATCTTTCTTTTTCTTCCTTCATTGGATCTTTTCATTCTTTCTGCCTTTTCTTTTCTTATTTTGAACATTCCCTTACTTGATCACTTATTTTTCTTGTTTCTCCTTTTTTTTTAATTCTTATCTGTATATAACCCTTTTACATTATTATTTTCAATTTTTATTTTAACTTGATTTTCTTCTTTGTATCGTCTTCTCTTGTTCTTCATTTTCGTCTTCTTAAGCATTTTTCTTATGCTTTTTTTTTTAATTTTATTTTCGTTTTTTCTTCGTTCTTGTTTTTTTCTTTTTGTTCTTCTGTTCCCCGGTGTTCTTTTCTCATTATTTTTCAACGTCTTTCCCAGCATTGTATCGTTTATGTATTTCTTTATTTTCGGTGTTTTCTTCTAATCATCTTATTTCTATGCTTCTTTTTCTTCCTTCTCCTCGTCTTCTTCTTCTTCGTATTATTATTATTTGTAATTTACTACTACTACTACTACTACTACTACTACTAATAATAATAATAATAATAATAATAATAATATTACTACTACTACTACTACTACAAGGTTTATTTGGAATATTCCAATTTCCTTTGTAAGGGGTGCACAGCATAGAAACAGCCGAAGCGAATACGGATGATAATATATAGATAAATGAAGATAATAATAATAATAATAATAATAATAATAATAATAATAATAATAATAATAATAATAATAATAATGATAATGATAATAATAATGATAATGATAATAATAATGATAATAATGATAATAATAATGATAATGATAATAATAATGATAATGATAATAATGATAATACTGATGATGATGATGATGATGATGATGATGATGATGATGATTGCCGGAAAGCGTGACACACAAAAGAACACACACACTATCGTATTAATATACATATTATTATTATTATTATTATTATTATTATTATTATTAGTAGTAGTAGTAGTAGTAGTAGAAGAAGTTTTGTTAGGTCTCCTTATTTCCGTCTTATGGTTTTTCTGATTCTATGTATTCCTTTCGTTATTTTCCAATTCCTTTACTTTTTCTTCTTTTATTTTTCCCTTTTGCAGTGTTTTCTCATTAATTTGCTTCTCATTATTCGTCTTCTCATCGTGTTTCTTATTTTTCGTTTTCTTATTCTTGTTCTTATTCTTCTTCTTCGGAGTCTACTGCCTTTCCCTCATCTTCATCTTCGTCCACCATCCATGTTTGACTGACAAATTCCGCGTTTGTCAATTTCAAAACACCGCCAGATAAAATCCTTCTCCCAATCGAAAAGCGCTCACTTATGACGTGCTTGGCTTTCAGACGCTTAAACTTTACCCCTGCTGCGTCGATATCTTTCGTTCCTGACATTCATTTTAATCTTTCAAAATAAAGAAGATCTCATCATCTTTGTCTGTACGTTAGTCCAGGCACCGGACAAAACAAAGCCACCATTTTAAACGCACAGATGAGACCTCGAGGCGGAAAATAACGTAATGGTCACCCGCGAAATCAGTACGTCTAGTCTAAGTCTTGCGCTAAAATATTCATTGAATAGTTTGGAAATCAAAGTGCCACCCTTGGGAATAGAGATTCGAACTGTATATTTAGTGATGAGTAAATTGATCATAGATCGATAGGGAGAATAAATTGGAAGTTCACATATAATTGAAGCATCAAAAAAATATAAGAATGATGGATAAAGAAGCAGATTGACATAGCCAAGTGAAAAATTAGTCTATTCTTGTGTGTTGAGTATGTGATGATTAATGTTTACAAACATATAATTCGGTCATGCATGCAGTATTGTTGGTATAGCCAAGTTGCTGCACATACTTCTCATCGCTCCATCTTAATCAGGGTACCCAAAATAGCGTCTATTGAAATAGTTCCCAAACTATATATCACACCCCATCAGCTGTCCCATCGTCGCAATCTTGCATCCCTGTGTTTGTTTTACAAGTAGTTCAATGGAATGTGCCCCGATGTACTTGCTACAATTTAAAGAAGTCGTTACATTTTCAGTCGCAAAAGAACAAGAAAGGAAATTCGACTTACATTTTATTTTTGGTCTAATTAAAGGCATTTATTCATGGTACTTTTCAAAAAACTCGTTGCATCTTGTTCTAAAAATCTCTTAGTCCATCATGTACGCAACAAATCCTTAACGCGTCGAACGCGTGCTTTTTTTCTCCTCCTGTGTCCAGATGCTCATCTCCAGTCGGCGCCATGTGTTTTTTTTTTCTGCATTTCTTTCCGCAGGTTGCCACACGCATACGATCGTCCGATCATTTATTTTGTTCAAAGTGCGGATTGCATCTTGTTTCAAATATTCCTCTCGCCATGACTCGTTATTTTAAGTCCTCTGGTAACTCTTATGATGCCTCTTTTCTCACCTGTTTTCTTTTCATTTTCTTCTTTCGCTGTGACGTCACATCGAGAACATACTTGCTCATTTGCATATGTCCGATGCCACTGCTGCTGCATATGCGTCAGGTGCTATGTTACAGCACTGATACAATTCATATTGGCGTAAATAGACACGACGGTTAACAAAATCCTACTCCTGATACCGGAAGCCTTGCTACTTCAATAGTTTTTTTTTCCTGTTAGAATTTGAAATTCCCATCCTGCTCTCCGTTGTTCCCACTGTACCAACATACAGAAATTTAAATGTAATGTGAACAAACATTTCCATCTACAACTCTCAAATAAGGATGTCCTTACGCATGCTAAAATATATATTAATAAGTTAAACATCGTTAATTTCTGAAGTTTTTATATGCATGTGTCCTTGCTGGAGGGTTATATGCATTGGTTTTTATTTTTGCTGATTATACACAAATACTTTTTTTTTAACTTTTGAAATCTCTACTGTATCTTGGGTACAATATAATAATCAATAGAGAAGAATTAACAGTGTTATAATAAAATCGAAATCTGAATAAATTAAAATATCATATTTAAGCGTATCTCCGACCGGGCAACGCTGAGCAGCCTTTAGTATAATAGAAAATATAAATGTTGTATTAAAACAAATTACAAAAATAACAGCAAACATTTTTTTTTTATTTTAGTCGTTTATACCAAATCATATTTTTTAATTTTTGAAATCACTACTGTATCTTAGGTATAGTATAATGATCAATAAAGAATTCGATCATTAATAATAAATACGAAATCTACATGAATATTTAAAAGCAGTTGTAAATGTTAGTATTTTTATTTACTTGCTCCTCTACCATTGGTAGATTTCGACACAAGGTCGTTTTGTTTTTTAATGTCGAGAAAAGATCACCTCTCACATAAACGCACTGGGTATTGAATGAAAATTTAAAAAAAAAAATGTATATTTCTAATAGAATTTCCCCTTCATTGATTGAGTACAGAAAAGATGAAATCTAGGAAAGATACTTGACTTTGTTCGAACCAAAAGAATTGATTTGAGATGATTTTAACTGCTGAATTAGAAGGGCCTGGATCGGGTTTTCATGTTAAGTTGATGAAAGAAATAGATTTTTTTATTAAGGTACTCTTGCAGTATTTGACACGGACCTTCTGTCAATCATGACTCAGGCTCGACCAGAAATCACTGGATCAAGCCGGACGAATTTTAAACAAGCAAATCGATAAAATGGAAATACAATAAAAAAAAAAATAGCAAATTCATGCTGTAAATTTACTGAATATATATTTTTTTTTATTTTTCTTCAAGAAAATTTGCATTATTGTTTTTTAAATTTTATTATTTTCTTATTGCATTTTTTATTCAACAAAATTTATTTTGTTTTTTTTTTCAAGAAAAGATCTTTCTTTAATCGCAAATTGTTAGGTAAAAGTACCTGTTTTTCAAGACAACTTACATATTTTTTTCATGAAAATTTGCAGTAAACGTTATTGCTCTCAACAGAAGTTGCTTTTTTATAAAAATAGATTAATGGTTTTTATGAAACCCATAAATTGTTACGTAAAAATACTGAAACTTATTTTTTAAGAAAACTTACATTTTTTTTTCTCAACAGATGTTTTGTTTTCACATAAATTGAATTAGATATCTACTTGAAAGCTTCCGGTATATTCCGCATTCTTTCTTGTTTCGCTATTCTGCTTTCTTCTGCATCCTTTTTGACGTGATTCGTTGTTCTTTTTGTCGCGGTGTCCACAAAATGCAGGCTATAATGCACAAACTTCCCCAACATTGTTATAAGATTTCCAATATTTGGTTATGACTGTAGTCCCCGGCAGAATTTATTTGTTTATTATTGGATTGAGGATTTCAGCCTTTTGGTTTAGTACGATTTAGTGTTTCGACATTTGAACAACGCCTGCTTAAATCCGGTGATTGGCGGTCGATACCGAGCCACGATAGAAAATCCCGACGATTCAAGTCAAATACTGCAAGAGTACCCTGATTAAATTAATATTATTTTGTTGACGTTATCGCTTGCTTTTTTCGCGGTTAGATTTAGCACACTATAATATTTATAGGTCATTTAGTTTACACATGAAATAAATAATACTAATCGTTCACTAGTTGATATCTGAAAAAAAATGTGATCGAAAATGTGACCGAAAATGTGACCGAAAATATGATCGAAAATGTCGAAAAACACGTTATCTTTTGCTTCATGACATCAAAGTTGTATAATCAATTTTAACGTTAAATAATTCGGTTACGCGAACGCAACATTTTAATGAAATTTTACAATTCTAAACTCTGCGTTGAAAAGAAAGATTTTAAAATTGCTCCTCTAGCTGTCAGCAATTTCTCTCGATCTTCAACTGTTCCTTAAAATTAAACGAAAATTCTATAAGCAGAGTTTCTTTCGTAGTATGGTCTGTCTGTGAAAACACAATACTGTGTGGTTGTTTTCCACCAGATTAACGACATGGTCGCTTTCAAGTCTAATGTAAATAAATTATTTTTGAGCCATTTTCTTAAAATATTAAACACTACATAAGTTCCTCTATCGTAAAGCACCATGTGTTTCTCACTGGATACCTACAACTCACCAAGTCTTATCTGAGAGTAGCCTCTGGGTAGATAAACGTTGACTCTCAAGAAAAATAGAAGTTCTTAATTTTTCTATCATAATATATATATATATATATATATATATATATATATATATATATATATATATTAGTTATTTTTACATAACTCTTTCGGTATTGTTACAGATCCATGAGCATGTTTCGGTCAATTAGTTTTAACCAACTGGAGACCTCACCAGGGTAGATTGCTTTAAAAATGTTCAGTCCTTTATGAATGTTGGAGTTGGAGAAAGTTAACACAAGTTCTTGTCTGGTGAGCAATCACGTTAGATATATATACACACGCAGACACACACACACACACACACACACACACACACATATATATATATATGTGTACGTAGGTTTATATAACGTGATTGCTCTCTAGAAAAGAACTTACTAAGTATACAAGTTCGAAAATTCGATATCAACCAAGTTTTACTGCACATATTCCCGAGACAAAATTATTGAGTCTCCTTATCAACAAATATAGGAAGAAAAGCTAACAACATTTTCATTATAGACCAGTCACAATGGAATACTAATTTGAACAAAAATGCATTTAAGACAGAATCTACATCCAAATAAAAATAACAAAATGATATTTTGTATGGATAACGGATGAAAAATTTCCAATATACCAACACAAACAGACAAGCGCACACACACACCACCACACGCACATGCATACATACACCCACCCCACCCACCCATATGTGTGTGTGTGTGTGTGTGTGTGTGTAAGGTTATTGTTTTCCAGAGGTAAAGTCATCAATGAAGTTTAACGAGGTAAATACAAGAGTGCTCAATACCAAAGTAGAGCAGGGTATACTCTTTATTTGTTTTACATAAACAGTAACATGTTGCTACACAGTCATGAGCATGTTTCGGTCAGCTGGTTACTTCTAACAAGAGAAATCTTCAGACGAGAATATCAGGTCTTTCTAATCACAGGGAGTTAATATTAGAAGGTTCCATTAACTGTTGTGAAAAATAAGATTTAGTCGTATGTAAAGAATCTGTGTTGATATATAGGTATGAATGGGAGAGGATAGCGGGGTAAAAGATTGAGATAGGGCTAATGGAAACCTTGAAAGAATAGCATTCGTATGCGTTTATGATGGCCGCTCCAAATCTTAAACATACTAGTGTGTATAGATTGAATCAACAGGGGGTGTGGATTTGACATATTTATGCAAAAATGAGTTTCAGATTTAATCGGGGTTATTCAGTTATAAAAAAAGCTTTTAATCTTTACTAAAATTTTCTGTAATCAGAAAATAAAAAAAAACTTACATTGCCCTCTTATATATATTGGTCCAACATCTATCATCCCTAAATACATTAGGGAAAAGGCTAAGGGTAAGAAACAAGGAAAACACGCATGGGAAAAAGAAGAAGAAAAGAAAAATGGAGGAATATTAAAAAGGGGAAAAGAAAGAATGAAAATGTAAAATCACAATTAATACATTAATGGTGATTCTAATGCATGTCTTTCACTCATCCACGTCCACCCTCTACTTTCACTTTAATCTCTCATCCTGACTTATTGCTTATTTACTATGCGAAGCTTGTATTTAAAAATAATTATAATAATAAATTTCAATATGTATACGCTTAATTTATCTCCATGCTTAGATAAAACCTAGGTATATAATAGAGGTTCCCAGACAGTACTGTATGAAGAGACAATTAGATTTATCTATATAACTACAAGTTATTTTTTCTCTGGTAACAGTCCGTTTTATGATTTCAAATTGTATTGTTATAATTTTTTATTATACTTTCCGAGTTATTGCTGCAAATGTAGCTTAATTTAACAGTATATTTAATGGATATTTTGTGGATTATGCTGTTGGAGAAGGAATGTTGCTAAATAGGAATCAAGCATTTTCTCCATGATTATTTTGAACCATTTGATTGAATGCAATGGTAAACCAAATGATTTTCCTTTTTTAGATGTGTTCTTTGCAAGCTCTATATAATATAATTTTTAAAAAATCGGCCCAACCGTATAAGATCCATAGGTAATAAACTCGGACACACAGATACGACGTTCATTTTACACACACACACACACACACACACACACACACACACACACACACACCCATATATATATATATATGAATATTTTTAAAACAAAAAGAAAACTACGGACTGACTATCCTGATGAAGCTATTTTTAGCGAAATATTGGATTTACAACACCAACAAAAGGACATAAAAATTATTTTATCATTTTCCCGACACGTAAACTTTTCAAAATATTCAAATTTCTATTCAAAACAAGTGTCTTCCAGATATATATATATATATATATATATATATATATATACATACATATATATATATATATATATATATATATATATGTATGCATATATATGTGTATATATATATATATCTGTGTGGGTTTGTGTATGTATGCATGATGTTTTAAAATAGTTATTAAAAAGATTTTATACCTAAAGATACTAGCTCTTAATTAGCAATATACAATCTGATAATTACTACTGGTTCGGAACACAGTAACAAAACCGCCATTATAAAGTTAATGGAGGTTTGTTACTGTGTTCCGAACCAGTATTGTATTCTAGTTCTAGACCAATATATATATATATATATAATATATATATATATATATGTGTGTGTGTGTGTGTGTGTGCACATGAGCAAAAAATGGGCCAAGAGTGAAAGAAGGAAGAAATCGATGTTTCGATATTTTTCCATGAATTTATATATATATATAATATCAGAGTTAAACGGCGTTGCCCGGGTTTGAATGATGATAAACGAATCTTTCACATTCCCATATTTTTATTGTCACCGAAATCGACGAAATAGCCTATTTTCTTATCAAAGCGATTGATTTCCTGCTCTAATTGGGGATACACTTGGGGGAAAATTTTACATGCCTCACGCAGTGACTAGGTTCACAATATATTTTGTAGTCTACTTTGCACTGTTTAGAACCTACTGTTGATTTTATCAAATTCTTTTTTATATATAATGGCTTTAATCAGTGTTCATTTAATTGGGTATGAAAATATATTACCAATTAAAAAATGTTTAAACTTAAGTTATGTTTAATACGATCTTTTACATATTTTTATGTTTTACTACTATTATTATTATTTTTGTTATTATTATTATTATTATTATTATTATTATTATTATAAAGTCTTTTACAATTTGTTATTGTTAATTAATCTATAATTGATTCTACTAAACTTACATAATTTATTGTAGAAATACCAAAATATCCAAGTTTCAAAATAAACTAAGAAAAATATACAGCCTACAAGAATATACAATTTTCTTTATGCAATAAATCATACTCTATTAAATTAACAATGAATTTATATTAATTTATTTGATTTATAGGATCTCTATGAAGCCACAATCCTGTTACTAAGTACATGCCTATATATATATATATATATATGTATGTATGTATATATATGTGTATATATATATATATATGTATATATATATGTATATATATATATGTGTGTGTATATATATATATATATTAATTACACTTATATTCTTATTATAATTTTTTTTATTACATTTTCACCCCAAACAAAGCACATTGCCACTTTGGTTAGGGGGCTACAATAAGGGGTAACATCTACAGGGGTACTATGTGGGGATTTGGGCAACAAGATGTCTGTTCATATTACACTTGAACTTCTGCACGTCAATACAGTTGGGGAAGCATGGACCTGGAATGGAATTCCAAAGTCTAGCAGTTCTGGGTGTAACGTAATCCCCCATTGAGGAGCGTTAGAACTACGCTGAAGTAGCTTTTTATTCCCGGGCGATGCCAGATAACCCAAGGATTTTAGATAGAGAAGATAAATATATATTTTTTATGTCAAAATAGAGATTGTTTGAAACCAGAGAAATATATTTTTACGGCTAAAAGTTGAGGACAGGAAATTTCACTTATAACATTGTCTGGCCTTAAATAAACTCAAGATCGGATGTCAGAATTGACATCTGACCTTGGAAATCGTGAGAATGAATAATTCAGATTTCAGATATGGGAATCGTACCCACGCAAAACCCTAAAGCTTTCGATTTCGTGGCGAAATCTTATTGGCTGGGGAGAATTTCCACCACATTCACATACCTTACTATATATACGACTGTCGTGCGAAAATTAGTCAGTAGAGTTGGGAGTTGAAGCAGATTGCTTGTTGAATCCGAGAAGAGACGTGACCCCTCCCCTTTCCTCATCCAACCGTCTGTCGCTGTCTATGAAGAGATTTGAGACTTTGAAAAGAAATTATAGTAAAGCTGAATTTTTGTACATAATTTTGTGAAAATTAATACTGTAGATTAGACTACAACTATTTGTCTTTGTTCCTGCCTGCTGCTTCGATATTCGCTTTCAGCATACCAGATTTAATGTAACAACCTCAAAGAGGACTAGATTAAACGAGCCGAGATTTCTAGATAAAAGGGATTCTTAACCACCTTCTCGAGTGAGGGGTTACATGGGGAAGAAACTACTGCAGTAGAAAGATCTTTTACATCGAGGGATCTCTACTGTGTGGGGGTGAGATTTAGCTGCCTGTCGGGTTTGTCGAGGGTGTTTACGTCGTGGGGGCACAAGTGTTTGCTGTTCGTCAGAGTATTCTCCATTAAAATACATGTAGAACAGGAAGAGAGGTGCAACATTTCGTCGATGGGACAGAGGCGTAAGCTTAGATGCCAGTTCAGGGCCTATCAGATTGGCGACCCTGCTTTGAACCTTGTCCAGGAGCGAGCGACTAGCAGCAGATGCACCAGCCCAAATATGACAGTAATACTCCATAAATGGGCGAATGGTGGCCTTATAGAGGTACAGTATACTTTCGGGTGTTAGTAATTTTCTAGCACGGTAGAGAGAGAGCCTACCTTCTTTGCAACGGCCCTGACAATGCTTTCAATGTAATTGTTCTAACTCATGTTTCCTGTGAACGTTAGGCCAAGGAGTTTGAAAGAAGTACTCTCAAATAAAGTGTCGTTAGCCATTGCTACTGGTGGTAGAAAAGGTTTCTTGTAATCATTGAAGGAACTAGTTTAGTCTTGGCGGCATTGAACGTGACCATCCATTTTTGTCCCCATTCCACTACAGATTGGAGGTCTTCCTCTAGTGTTTCTGCCATTTCTATAGATATGTGTTCATTTGTTTTCCTGTCGTATCTGCTATAGAGTGTTGTGTCATCAGCATATATACCCATCTCACAGGCGATTTTGTCGGGGATGTCATTTATGAATATTAGGAACAACAGAGGTCCAAGGATAGACCCCTGGGGCACTCCCGCATTTATATTATATTGTTTAGATGTACGACCGTCCAGGATAACCTGGATTTTTCTCTTATCTAAGAAGGATTTAATTATGTTTAGTATTCTACCAGTGATACCGTATGATCTAATCTTCCTGGGGAGACCCTCATGCCACACCCTGTCAAAAGCCTTAGATATATCTAGAGCTACCGCTCTGCCCTCCCCCACTTTGTCCAGTGAATGGTATATACGTTCAGAGATTACAGTTAGGATTTCTGCTGTGGAACGGGCTTGTCTAAATCCGTATTATTTGTCAGTCAGAAGCTTAGCATCTGTAAAATCATTGATTAGAGCATGGTTAATTAAGGTCTCAACTATTTTGGAAAAAAAGTCAGAGGAGGCTAATGGGGCGATAATTTAATGGGTCAGTTCTTTCCCCAGAATTCTTGAATACTGGTATCACAGAAGCAGTTTTCCAGCAGGCCGAAAAGCAAGATCCATTAAGGCATTTATTGTAGAGTTTGGAGAGAACTGGGGCTATTTCAGCTGAGCACATTTTTAATAGCACAGTTGGGATGAGATCGGGTCCACATGCTTTTGAAGTGTCAAGGTTTTTTTATGATAGCATGCACTTGAGCAGGGGTGATTTTAAGATCGTCTAAGATGGCGTCTTTCCGCATAGGAAAGTCAGGTATGGGGTGGTTGAGAGGGCCCAGTGTGGAGTTTGAGGCAAACCGACTGGCAAGCACGTTACTTCTAGTTTCTATGTACTTTTGTCTGTTTAAACTAGACTTATGCCGGTTAAATCTGCGGTATGCATGCTGCTTTTGAGCAATGGCAGTTGCGCAAGTCGAAGTAAACCATTGAGGAGAGTGAGGCTTCCTATAAAATTTTCGCTTGGGGACATGTGCGTCAATTGCAGTTTTGAACCATTCAGTGGTCTCATTTGCGCACTGTTCAGCAGGAAGAGAAAAATATTTTCCCATGGAGCATCTCTGATAAGATCTCTGATGCCTTCCCAGTCAGCATTTTTATAATATCTCGTTGTTTTGAGCAATAGCTCCTTAGTTTTGGGTCTAGAGTTTAGGGCGATTTCAACCATTATCACTGCATAATCAGCGTTCTCAAGTGGGATGTCAGCATTTGTTATACAATCATCGGGAATTGTTGTCAAAAACAGATCTAGAAGTGATGCGTGTTGTTTTTGCTGATCAGGGAAACGGGTTGGGAATGTAATCATTTGTGATAGGGAGTGATCTATAGAGAAGCTATGTGTTGTGCTGCCTGCTGTGTCTGTGTAAGTAGAGAATCCCAACCAGTTTTTGTGGTGGGAATTAAAGTCACCAAATACATGTACTTGTGCGCTAGTGTCGAGGGAGAGTGCTGTGTCTATGCTGTCAGAGTCTTTGTTTAGTATGGTGCAGTCCTGGGTCGTGGGAGAGCGGTAGAGAAAATAAAAGTAGCTAATGTTGTGCTGCATGTTAAGTCTAAAGCAAATAAAGGCTTGATCGTCCGATTCTAGGTTTGTTTCTCTAGTCAAGGGAAGGGTATTACGAATGTAAACTCCAAATCCATGCATATGTCTGCCAGCGTCCTTACGGCAGAGTGGGAGATATCTAGGCATGTTAAAGTAGTTAGAGGGGATGGAGGAGTGTAGGTTAGTCTCACTTAGTGCTTAGATATCCGGGGTATTTGTTAGGAGAAATGCTTCTACATCAGCTAAATTAGTTCTAAGCCTAATATGAAAAATTTATTGCAATGCATATATTACTCTAGATCTGATGTATGAATTATCGTTGATATTATTATTTACCATAGGTTAGACTAGGCTAAATGTACTTCGTTCAATGTATACAACCTGGGATGATTTCCTGTTTTTGATTTTACAAATTATCATTGAAAGTGACTATTTGAAAAGATTCTAAAGTGCACAAATAGAATTTTGTTCTTATCAGGAATGTACGTAGTTGTCTTAGCTAGAATTGCCCATTTTAATTCATAATTAATATTATGACCAAATTCCTTACATATCTAGCTAAAGAAGTAGGAGGCTTATCTTGATCTACATTTGGTCCAATTTTAAATGAGCATATATAATTTCCATATTTCTTTGAACGTAGTGCTTGAAGAACTGACATATACTTTAGAATTGTTAATAGTAATACTTCACATTTATATACTACATTTGTAATTAAACCTTTTTATGAGCATTAGACTTTTATAGTATGATGATTACATTGTGTTCTTATTAAAGATTTACAAAATCTGCTATCTTTAGGAAAATTCCTATCAACGATACTATAAAGTTGCGTTTGTTTGAAAGAATATGTTTATTGTAAAGCATATTAAACTATAAAGCAAAATGGCGTCTGTTTTTCTTTGTTTTGTTGTTTTTGATATATTGCACATAAGCCCTATTTATACTTTACTCGCTATGTGATACAATTTCAATAATACTGTTATTAGCCCTATTATTATGCTTCCCTTATTTTCCTGATAGTCTTATTATAAAATATGCAACCATATTGGTTAAAACTAATCAATTTATTTGCATCAATATTGGATTTTCTAAAGCTGATTTTTCTTTATAGCCTGATTTAGATAGAGTTTCATTATAGTACAATATATATATATATATATATATATATATATATATATATAACTACTTAATTTACTCACATAAAATTAATATACGAAAGTATAAATTTATGCGTTAACTTTAAGCATTTACTTCAAAAGTGTTCAATACGTAGGTAGAGCCAGTTAGTAATTTATAAAATATATATGGCGATTAAGCTACACTGAATATTCCGCGTTTCATCCACTCTAGGATTCTAGGCGCATAAGCCTGAAGAGTCCTAGAGTGGATGAAACGCAGAATATTCAGTGTAGCTTAATCGCCATAGAGTCCTAGAGTGGATGAAACGCGGAATATTCAGTGTAGCTTAATCGCCGTATATATTTTATAAATTACTAATATATATATATATATATATATATATATATATATATATATATATATATATATATGTATATATATATATATAAAGATTTTTATTAGTACATAATTTTATAATACTTTTAAAGAACACCGAACGTAGTGCCATAATTAATTACTGAGGGTTTTTTTTTTGTAGTTTAAAATAAACCATTACAGAGAAACTTTTAAAAAGACCAAAATACACTTCTGAAGTATATTTCTCCTAAGCCTGCATATGATAAAGAGGGTATATATATATATATATATATATATATATATATATATATATATATATATATATATACACATATATATATATATATATATATATGATTGAGTTTTGTTTAGAGGTCCCAAATTTGATATGAAACCATGATGATGCATAAACTTTAACATACTCTACCACCAAGAGTAAATTTAAAATGTCTTAGTATTCTGCTTGCCTGTGTTAACTATCTGGCACGGTGAATGTTGCAATGTTCTGCAAGACTGATATATATCAGATCATCTTAAGATGATTGTTAAGCACCATTTTGTACTATTAAACAAGATCTCAGAAGGTACTACTGATCCTTGCTGAGTGACAACAATATGGTACTAGAAATGGTGCCACTTAAACGCTTCGAATTCCGTTTAGTAGGCAGTTGTTAATTCCGTCTGCAAAATATTTTTTACAAAATATATAGTTCGTCTTATTATATTCTATTTTGGTAAGTACATTACATCTTATTTGCTTTTCTTTTTCATTTTGTTTTAATAACCTCATTACTTACAAACAAGTTCACACAAGGAATCTTGTCTTCGGAAATTATGTTTACGTCTGCAGTTAATACGATTAAAATTACGTATACATAGAAATTTTATTCCTGTTTAGAAAAACTTTCATATTAATTTATTTTTATTTTGAGTCTATTTTATCATCTACTATATAAAGGAGAGGCGTCTGTAAGTACGAATGTATGTGTGTTGGTATGTCTCGTTATAACTTTTTAAATCTTAAGCGGATTTGTTTTTACATTTGAGTCACCACTTATCAAGGCCCGGAGGCCACTCGAGGATGAGGGTTAATGAGTGCACAGTAGTCAATAGGATAATATCGTAGTAATCATTAGTGGTTGAAATTTGGTTACTTGGATTACTTCTGGGGACGGCTCATCAAGAATTTGTTTACATTGGACTTGAAGCCGACCAAATTGTAGTTAGCTGGAAAGCAGGCAAATGGAAGACAGTTCCACAGGCGTGCTGTTCTAAGAAAGACGATTTATTGATGGAATCTACATTTAGGTTTAGGCACAGATAAAGAGTGGGGAAAATTATTGATAGTAGTTTCAGCTAGGATGAGAATGATTCTGATACTGTCTTAAAGGACAGGGACTCAGACGCATTATACGTGAAATTTCCAACAAAGTATTCATTTTTTATGGTAATGACCGCTGAATCTGATAGGGGCATGTAAACGACTCCAGCGTCTGCACATACGTGAACCGCTTCACGTCTCGGACGAGGTTCATTATATAAATTGGTATTACTGTCGCCGTGGCCCAATAGGTTACTAAATTGACTAAGAAATATTTATTTTGCGTTCGTGTTCACAATCACGGAACGGCAGAGGTTTCGTTTTTATTTTTAACATATTTTTTAAACACGTTTATATCGGCATGCTTTTCCATTGAAACAGGATTAAAAGATTTTTGTTTTACATATTTTTTGTTTTGTACTTTTTATTTTATACTTGACTTAAGAAAAAAAATTATCGGCGATTGAATTAGCTTAGGGTTGATTTAATGTAGGAATTTTGCTTACGTAAATCACAAAACATTTTTTTAAATCGAAACCGTTAAAAACTTTTTATTTGCTCACATCTCCTATTCCAAATTCATAGCAATGGACCGACACCACTGCACTATTTTTTTTACCAAAACTCTTATTAATAATGTTTTATTTTTAGTTTAACCTATTTCAAACTAATATATATTACTGCACAGTAAAATTAAGTGAACGCAAAAATTATTTTTCTTATTCCGAATTTTTTCATCGGGGGTTTATTTATCTGAGAGTTGATTAAAGATCAGATTACTATTAAATGCATGAATATTACTTTCGTAAATCGCTTTTTTTTTAATATCTTAAAACATTTTTTCTCGTTTACATGTCCCTATTCCGAATTCGTAGGAGAGGGCCGATATCAGTTGATACTTATTTCAAACTGATATTAATTATTGCACAATAAAAATAATTGGATGAAAACAAAAATCATTTAGCAAGTGTAGTCAAACGAAATTTCATATTCTTTTTTATATTGCCGGTGGAACGCCCGGTTGTCCTATTAGTCGTTAACAGTCTTAACATTGAAAGGAAAGGGCAGTATTACTGGTTTTGTTGTGAAGGATGATGATGATGATGATAATAATAATAATAATAATAATAATAATAATAATAATAATAATAGATGATGAAGATGATGATGATGATGATGGTGGTGGTGGTGGTGGTGGTGGTGGTGTGCATACTCTAAGAAATATGCACGTACAAAATTATATATATATATATATATATATATATATATATATATATATATATATGTAAACATATCAGTAAAAGTTGGGACCCCTAAATATATATATATATATATATATATATATATATATATATATATATATATATATATATGTATGTATATATATATGACTATCTCATTTAATCAGATAAATTAATATAGGAAAGTATAACTTTATGCGTAAACTTTAAGTATTTACTTCAACAGTGCTCAATACTTAGGTAGAACTAGGTAGTAAGTTATAAAATTATATATCGCAATTAAGATACACAGAATATCTCGCATAGACTTACTACTTACTATATATATATATATATATATATATATATATATATATATATATATATATATACACGGTTGGACGCTACGCTAAATTGTTGTCATAGAAAAGAAGTTTGATAAAAAACGGTTTTCTTTCTTTTTTGTTTGTTTCAGACCATCTACTACTTGCCCAGTTCTGTACAAATCCCAAGAGCGATAGGAGTCTTCTACCATGTTTGAAAGTGACACAGTTTAACTTGCGAGATCGAAGATGCGCCGCTGTACAACTCATGCTCTCTACCAATCAAAGTTACGACAACAGAGCAATTGCCAGCACCAGCAAAATTCAAATCTGGACTGTTCAACGAAATTTACTGTTATGGTCTTTGGTGTGTTTTCATGTCACCTCTCACCCTCGAATTCGGCTTGAAAGTCAATACAAAAGTGTACCTGGATATGCTGAGAGTGTGGTTATGTTCTGGTTCAACCAGGTGGCCGCTGGCAGACACTGCGTGTGGCAGCAGGACTTGGAGCCGACCCACAATTCCAAACAAACCCAGGCCTGGATTCAGAAGACATTGTGCCCTTCTCTCACTGCTCCCCTTCTCTTCCGTCCGGAACCCGCTTGTGTACTCCGTTTGTTCATGCGCCAAGAACATCACCAATATAACCTCTCACGATAGCAAAGCCAGCCTAAACGCCATCATCCGCTGAGTATTCGCCCAGCTTCCGGCGGCGCTTGTGGAAAAGGCATGCTTCAAGTTCCGGACTCGTATCGATGCGGTGATTAAGACTGAAGGCGGCTACATTGAATAGCTGTACTTAATCAAGTGATCTGTGTTGATTACTAAAATAAAGCTGTAGTGTTTTTTTTTTTGAAAACGATAAATTCATCGTTTCCCTCTGTATATATATATATATATATATATATATATATATATATATATATATATATATATATATGTGTGTGTGTGTTTGCATGTGTACGCGCGTGTATTTGTGTATCGAATAACTGAAAATGCACTTTTATTTATTAAGATAATTTTATATGTATATATATAGTGAGTATTAAAATTTGTTACCGGTAGTATATTGTATATCCCAGAACGTTTTTGTAGTAATGAATTATATTAGTTGAGGTAATACCATAAATAATAGTCGCCGTGGATGGAAAAAATAACGGCATACCCTAAATGAAATTTAAAACTCGTAATCCGTCTATTTCGGCGTGGGTCACGTTATTCTTCATATTTGTGGATAAACTACGCCCTCACCTAACATGAATCAGGATTCTCTGTTCAAATGTATTACTTTCATTCAGACAGTCAATTGATTTCAAGTGCTTTTAATATTTTACAGTACAGCACGGACAGTTTTGTTTCCTTTGTCGTCCGAAAAAAAAAACAGTTACAAAGACTATAAATCCGATTAATATATGTTTTGTTTTTAATATATGTTTTTTATTCGCTTTTTATTTCTTTGCAATTCTAAAAATGCTGGGCAAAATGCCAGCCACTTACTTTATGTCACATGTCTGGGAGGTGGAGTTGGACGCCGTCGCATAGGAATCTGGGTAAAATGCAACTGTAAAAGTAGTTATGCAAGTGCTGTCAAGGAAGAAAAACAGAGAAAAAAGTATCTAAAAATATTTCTTTCATCTTTACGTTATAGTATCAGTATCATTTTGTCTGTTTCTGAAGATGACATCATATAATAAGGGACTTTCCTTACCTTTTTGTCTACCTCTCTTTTTAATGTGTTTTTTTTGAAAATATATAGCAATCAAACTACACAATATTTTCAGGTTCTGACGAATTCTGTGTAGCTTACTTGTCCTATATATACGTACATGCATATATATATATATAGAGTAAGTTTATATATATATTTATATATATACATATATGTATATATATATATATATATATATATATATAAACTTACTCTCTAACTTTAGTGACGTATTGCCGAAGTAAATACTGAAAAAGGATATGTTAAATTTTATGTTGATACATAAAATAATAATCATAAGATTTTACAATAATGATAACACACGCACACACACAAATCCATATATATATATATATATATATATATATATATATATATATATATATAGGGTGTCCACAAAGTCTAGCTACTTAATGTAGTCAGACTTTGTGGACACCCTGTAGATTATGCAGCCAGACTTTGTGGGCACCATGTAGATTATGTATCCAGACTTTGTAGACCCCCTTTAGATGATGTAACCAGACTTTATGGGCACCCTTTAGATTATGCAGGCAGACTTTGTGGACACTCTGTAGATTATGCAGCCAGATTTTATGGGCACCCTTTAGATTATGCAGCCAGATTTTATGGGCACCCTTTAGATTATGCAGCCAGATTTTATGGGCACCCTTTAGATTATGCAGCCAGATTTAATGGGCACCCTTTAGATTATGCAGCCAGACTTTGTGGGCAGCCTTTAGATTATGCAGCCACACTTTGTGGGCAGCCTTTAGATTATGTAGCCAGACTTTGTGGGCAGCCTTTAGATTATGCAGCCAGACTTTGTGGGCAGTCTTTAGATTATGCAGCCAGACTTTGTGGGCAGCCTTTAGATTATGCAGCCAGACTTTGTGGGCAGCCTTTAGATTATGTAGCCAGACTTGATGGGCAGCCTTTAGATTATGCAGCCAGACTTTGTGGGCAGCCTTTAGATTATGTAGCCAGACTTTGTGGACACTCTGTAGATTATGCAGCCAGATTTTATGGGCACCCTTTAGATTATGCAGCCAGATTTTATGGGCACCCTTTAGATTATGCAGCCAGATTTTATGGGCACCCTTTAGATTATGCAGCCAGATTTTATGGGCACCCTTTAGATTATGCAGCCAGACTTTGTGGACACTCTGTAGATTATGCAGCCAGATTTTATGGGCACCCTTTAGATTATGTAGCCAGACTTTGTGGGCAGCCTTTAGATTATGTAGCCAGACTTTGTGGACACTCTGTAGATTATGCAGCCAGATTTTATGGGCACCCTTTAGATTATGCAGCCAGATTTTATGGGCACTCTTTAGATTATGCAGCCAGATTTTATGGGCACCCTTTAGATTATGCAGCCAGACTTTGTAGACCCCCTTTAGATGATGTAACCAGACTTTATGGGCACCCTTTAGATTATGCAGCCAGACTTTGTGGACACTCTGTAGATTATGCAGCCAGATTTTATGGGCACCCTTTAGATTATGCAGCCAGATTTTATGGGCACCTTTTAGATTATGCAGCCAGACTTTGTGGGCACCCTTTAGATTAGTCAGCCAGATTTTATGGGCAGCCTTTAGATTATGCAGCCAGACTTTGTGGACACTCTGTAGATTATGCAGGCAGATTTTATGGGCACCCTTTAGATTATGCAGCCAGATTTTATGGGCACCCTTTAGATTATGCAGCCAGATTTAATGGGCACCCTTTAGATTATGCAGCCAGACTTTGTGGGCAGCCTTTAGATTATGCAGCCAGACTTTGTGGGCAGCCTTTAGATTATGTAGCCAGACTTTGTGGGCAGCCTTTAGATTATGCAGCCAGACTTTGTGGGCAGCCTTTAGATTATGCAGCCAGACTTTGTGGGCAGCCTTTAGATTATGCAGCCAGACTTTGTGGGCAGCCTTTAGATTATGTAGCCAGACTTGGTGGGCAGCCTTTAGATTATGCAGCCAGACTTTGTGGGCAGCCTTTAGATTATGCAGCCAGACTTTGTGAGCAGCCTTTAGATTATGTAGCCAGACTTTGTGGACACTCTGTAGATTATGCAGCCAGATTTTATGGGCACCCTTTAGATTATGCAGCCAGATTTTATGGGCACCCTTTAGATTATGCAGCCAGATTTTATGGGCACCCTTTAGATTATGCAGCCAGACTTTGTGGGCAGCCTTTAGATTATGCAGCCAGACTTTGTGGACACCTTTTAGATTATGTAGCCAGACTTTGTGGACACCTTTTAGATTATGCAGCCAGACGTTGTGGACAGCCTGTAGATTGTGCAGCCAGACTTTGTGGACACCCTGTATATATATATATATATATATATATATATATATATATATATATATATATATATATATATATATATATATATATATGTGTGTGTGTGTGTGTGGGTTTGTGTTTGTATACATACATATATATATATATGCAGATACATACATATATATACAGGAGTATGTAAAAGTAACCCCTTATTTGAAAATATATACAATATTAATGAATATTAGAAGAAAGCATAATGCATAGATTTTTTTTAAAAATTCAATCAAGACACCTTCGTTCTCCACTAGGTTTTCAATTCGACTGGGAATCGCATCGACTGATTTCACAAGAAAGTTTTACGGGATGCTTATTATAATTTATTATTCGCGCTTCAAGTTCTTATAAAATTTTTGGTTTGGCTTAGTAGAATTTCTGGATTTATTTGCTTCCCCACTGAGCAAATAAGGCGCAAGGTCGTTTTTTAATGTGGAGAGATTGGGGAAATGGGGACCAGCTCCTCGGGGAGTAGGAGAGCTGGATAGTGACAATTGGTATGAATGGATTCCCTTACATTGACTAATAACTGATTGCTACAAAAGCAATTGTCTTATATGTGGGGTTGCCCCCACATGTGGTCTTTGCTTGAAATTGGGTGCCCAAGCCCCGCAGGGCGAAAGGCGAGTTTTATTTTGTAGACTTGCTCTTTCAATCAACAACGGAGAAAAAATGTCGCAAGATATTGTCAGGACTTCATACAGGCCAGTCGTACGAACCGCGGCACCATCTTCCAGGTAATCCTTTAGGGAATCGGGCATTCATTCATTCATTCATTCATTCATTCACAAACAACAATAGAAAGTGTGAGGATACCTCACTATGTTGAGATAACATTTAGCTGATTATTAGTGCTTTGGACAGTATTGGAGATTTTATTTTTATGCAAGGTGGAGCTTCTTCATAAGGACGAATACATGCATTTATGGCTAATATTCCGCAAGCGTTTCTAAAATGAAAACGCATATCTTTGATTTAAAATAAAAGTCAGTGCATTAAACTTTCTTCGCATATTCATTAACTGTATGGATTATATTTCAAAAATAAATTATATGCATTTTAAAATAGGGATTTACTTTTCGATCACCCTCTACATAGAATCGGGCATTGAAAAATCGTAACCTTTGATGTATTGGTATCAGAAAAAAAATTGTTAACCTTATTTGCGATTCAAAGAAACAGTTTATTTCATTTTATTCTTGACATAAAAACTGAGCCAAGCATGTATTAAAAGAGAAAACCAATGCTCACAACAGAACCATCTGATTTATACGAAATGTTGCGATTTACACTCGAACTCTCCTAACTGGTTCCTTCTAACCACCCCTGTTTACATTTATATGAAATTATCGTTTAAATCTGACGATGTTATGATGACATTTATGTGCGTCACAGATATATATTTGCATTACGGTTCATAAATAACTGGTATAATGCACCTACCGGTTGTTATGTAAGTCATCTTATCTGAATGCGTTATAAATGTGTCTGCCAAATCATCTTTTTGTCGATCATCTCCACAAATAAGATAGAGTTTTGTCTTATCAAAACCCATTGTGTTCTGTCTATACTCATGCACATTAAAGGGTTGGATCATGAAGTTGTGACTTCGCCAGGCTCAGACAGACATTCATTATAGAAGCTAACAACAATATGATGCCGGCATACAAGTGACTTGAGACACATTGTAACAGAGCCGTTGATGTTGGGTTAGCAGCAGCAACCATATGCAAATGACCAAGCTGGCTGCGCGATGTGACGTCATAACAAAGCTAAAAAGAATACCTTGCCTCGATTGGCTGTTTACCTATATTGTTGTTCCGAAACAACAATTGTGACATCTTTGACGTTTGCAAATGAGACCAACGTTAATGTTTATTGCTTTACATTCCGTTTGCCAATTATTTAACCCGCTTTCTAACATTTACTTCCTTTGTCTGCGCAAATTGTATAGTTGTCTAGCTAACATACTCGCTAGTTAACCGTAAGGTCTCAATCTCTTCATAGTTATTTTAACAAGTATGTTACGACATAGAAAAACAATAGTCGTGGAATTGCTGAGTAAATGAAATTTAAAAGAAAACAAATTTTGTGAATAAAGTAAATTTAAGAACATAATCATTTATCCGATACAAAATCTGATATTAAAAATACGGTTACGAAATTCTAATTTTCACCCAGGACGAACCTTTCGAATTATATATGTTAAATGCGTCGATATCTCTTTCTTCGCCCTTTTCTCTTTATTTATATGTTACCTACTTAATTATCTATACATCTGTACATCTATTTTGCTATCTTTAAACCGCACACATAGACACATACGCGCTCTCTCTCTCTCTCTCACACACACACACGCACACACACACACACACACACACACACATATATATATATATATATATATATATATAATCCTAGGTTTTTAATATTTATAATGTTCTAGAATTTTTTTTTGCTAACACTACTGGATTATTTATTTCCTCCGATGAGAAAAGTACAACTTTTCGAAACTCAATGCATTTAGAGAAAACGTCTATTGTATTCGATGTTAATGAACATTTGATTATTCAATAACTAATTTAATTTGTTTCCCTCCGTCATCAGTTAATCACACACACACACACACACACACACACACACACACACACACACACACACACACACACACATATATATATATATATATATATAGGGACTTAATTATCAATCACACACTATATATAGGGTGATTGATAATATACTATTCCAACAGAAATTTATTTGGTCGAAAGTTTTCAGGTTGTCACTTTATCTTTTCGTTTAGTAACACAACCAGGTCAATTTCATTATTTTAGTAAATTATTCTTTTTATGACTAAAATTCTAAATATTATATGAATATTTAACTGTAAATTTGTGTTCAATTTCAATAAAATTCCTGGGAAATTTACAACGCCCATTTCGATAATATAGTAGCACACCGCAGTGCCATCTTTTGTTTTCTCATTTTATCGGGTAATCCATTGCGACCCGAGATTCACAGTATCCAACATATAATTTATGTTAATCGGTTCAAACAAAACTCGTTATGAATCCATTTAAAAATAATCATTTACTGTAAATTATTTCAACTTATACTAATATATATATATATATATATATATATATATATATATATACATATATATATATGTGTGTGTATATGTACATATATTTTTTACTGTTACACTAACCCTCCTTTGAAAATTGGCTTCAGAGACGTCCATAGGCCGGGTGAATACTGTGGCACGTTCCTGGGTAAGTCCTGATGAGCTGAGGAGTCTCTATGGAGTATGGTGTTGAAGTGTTCAACCCATCTGTTCAGTTTCTCGGTTTCTTCTGTCAGGATAGTGTTGGTTGCTGACATGAGAGTCTCTGCAGCAGAATGTTTTGGTCCAAAGATTTTATTAGTACTGGCAAAAAAAGTTCTTAGGATCTCCTTTGTCTTCGAAGCTTTGCAGGTTTTTGACCGTTTGTTGCCACGACTCGTTTTGTGTTTCCCGAAGCCTTGATTAGCACAGACTCTTTGAGTATACTTAGCCCTTTTCTTTTCTTTTTTTTCGAAAAGTATAGTGTAGCACTGAAACAAATACGACAAGTGAAAGCTGCCAGTTCTGACAACATCACTACAGAGCTCCTCACACAAGAGAGTCTCTCGTTCATATTAAAAGCATGGGAGAGAAAACAGGTGCTCTCCTTTTTACTATCTTCAAAAAGGGAGATAGAAGGGAATGTGGCAATTATAGAAGGATTTCGATCATATCAATAGCAGGGAAGATTCTGTCTCGTATCCTTTTAAACCGACTACAGAACGCAGCCGAATATATCCTGCCTAAATCCCAGTATAGTTTTCGCCCATCCAGAGGAACAAATGGCATGATTTTCTGTGCTTGCCAACTGCAGGAAAAATCGAAAGAACAATAAAAACCCATATTCCTAAAATCCTACGACCTTAAGAAGCGCATGGCACTGCAATGTGGCCAGTCCTTAATCGGTTTGGAGTCCCTAAACCTTTGTGGACATATATCAAAGCCTTCAATGACGGGATGTAAACTAAAGTGATCCGCCAAAGCAACCTGTCAGAGGCCTTCTCGATCACTTTCTGGCTTAAACAGGGATGTGTGCTGGCACCGACACTGTTTTCCCTCTATCTCGCGGCCATGCTATTCGAGCCCCCCCCCCAAAAAAAATAGATAGGAATAGATATCAAGTTCAGGTTTGACAGAGGAATTTTCAAACTGGCCAGGTTAAAATCAAGACGAATGACCAACACCATCAAAGTGACGAAACTTCAATACGCAGACGACAACGCCGGCGGCGCCCAATCCCCTGATAAACTTCAGCCGTCTGTAGACAATTTTCACGCCGCGATCTCGTGCTTTAGCCCAACATTTAATAAGACCAAGACCAAAATACTGGCGTAACCACCGCCAGAGCAAGCTCTGCCAGACTTCAACATCACCATAGATGGCATCATTATAGAATGCGTCGAGCATTTCCATACTTGAGCAGCATTCTTTCCACTCAAGCTAACTGCTCGAAAGAAATCGAAAACCAACTACAGGCAGGTCACACTGGTTTTGGAAGACTGTCCACCAGGGTCTTCAAGAACAAAAATTGAACCACCCAGACAAAAGTGATGGTAATCAACGCCATAGTGTTCTTCATTTTATAATATGCCTGTGACACCTGGGCTATCTACAGTAAAGATAAAAAAAAACTTGAACAGTTCCACCAAAAACAAAATCTGTGGACTATCAGACATATAAAGTGGGACGATTATGTCTGCGACTGACGAAATTACTGTTCTTAGAACACTATATATGCTTTGTTAATGTTGTAGAATATTAGGAATGTCTTCAAGAAGGCTAAGCTCACCAGCATCGAGGTCTTGATCATGAAAGACCGACTAATATAGTCTGACCGTGTGGCTCGCAAGGAGAACACTAGACAGCCGAAACAGTCAACTAAATGTAGGAAATCGACCCCGGGGCCGCCCGCTACTTAGATTCAAAATACCAGCTGAAGAAATCATTAGGTTAGGCTAATATAGATCTAAACACCTTTCACATTTCATCGAATAACAGACATGAATAAAGGTAACAGAATCAAAGTGGATACAAGCCAAATAAAAAAAAAACATAGAAAAGTCAATCTAATAACCAACCGGCAACAAAGGACTTTTAGAGCAAACCAACTACAACCCCCAACAATACAATGTGAGAAACGTCCCCGGCTATTCAAGGCTCAAATTGATTTTTCCAGCCCCCCCCCCCCCCAAAAAAAAACTTACCATTCCGGTGATGACTAAAATTCTCAGGAAACTCATGCTTATTTTCTGTATTGGCTTTGGGAACTATGATATTCAGACATGAATTAAAGAAGACAACGACGACAACGATACACACACCAAACACGCACCCCCCATATATATATTATCATGTTACATCCACATAATCACATTAATCATTTAGAAGCAATTTAAGCAAGCCTATTTTACACGTATTTTACTAACCTTTATTTAAGTATTATTTAGTTTCAATTTCTTGATATTTAAAACTGGTGACATATACTAATGACCTATTAATAAAACTTTTTTTAATTTAATTTGAAGTAGTAATTTATATTTCAAATTCCATTTAGTATATATATATATATATATATATATATATATATATATATATATATATATATATATACTAGCAAATGTACCCGTCGTTGACTGGGTTCAAAAACAGCCTACAGAAAATGGACTCTGATTTATGAAAGTACTAGCGGCTGAAAATCGATCAGTTGACGCACTTCTGATGGTCACTTTGAGCCAATTTTTCGATATTTGTCGTCCGGAAGGTGGGGCTTTCATATGAGACCAAGTTTGTGAATTTTTGTTGTGTCTGTCGAAAGCTTTTAGCAGACACACAAACATACATACATACACACAAGCATACATACACACATTTTCGCTTTTTTATATTGAAATTATGATAGGTTATGAAAAGGAAGCGTTGTAAAGAGATAGCTTCGAATTTCGGGGTATGAAAACCAAAGCAAAATATGATGAAAGTATAAATAAAATAGATAAACCCCATAATTTATTATACCATACCGGTTCACACTGAAACACTTATCACAATAGTCTGTGGATCTATATTAAAAAAACGTTTTTAAACTTTGTGACATATTTCCATTCTATGGAGGTCAGGCGCGAACGAACACCCCCTAATTTTAACATACCATATTTCTTCAAACTGAAACATTATTATCAAAGTATACTTACGCAGATAGATATAAAAAAGTCTTTATTAAAGTTTGTGCCTAATTTTTTAATTTTTTTTTATTGCATTTTCACCCCAAACAAGGCACATTGCGACTTTAGTTTAGGGGGTTATTATCAGGGGCAGCAACTACTGGGGCACTATGTTGGGATTTGGCCAGCAAGATGTCGGTTCACGTTACACTTGAACTTCTGCATGTCAGTACAGTTAGGGAAGCAGGGACCTGGAATGGAATTCCAGAGTCTAGCGGTTCTGGGGAAGAAACAACTGGATTAGAAAGATCTTTTACATCTAAGGATCTCTACTCTGTGCGGGTAGGGTTTAGCTGCCTGTCGGGTTTGTCGAAGGTGTCTACGTCGTGGGGGCACAAGTGTCTGCCGTTCGTCAGAGAATTCACCATTAAAATACTTGTAGAACAGGCAGAGGGATGCAAGGTTTCGTCGATGGGACAGAGGCTGAAGCTTAGATGCCAGTTCAGGGCCTATCAGATTGGCGACTCTCTTTTGAACCTTGTCTAGGAGCGAGAGACTAGTAGCAGATGCCCCAGACCAAATGTGACACCAATACTCCATAAATGGGCGAATGGTGGCTTTATTGAAGTACAGGATACTTTCAGGTGTCAGTAGTTTTCTAGCACGGTAGAGAGAGCCTACCTTTTTCGAAGCGGCCCTGGCAATGTTTTCAATATAATTGTTCCAACTCCTGTTTCCTGTGAACGTTAAGCCAAGCAGTTTGAAAAATGTAAATTCAGACAGGGAGTCACTGGCCATTGCTATTCTTATTCTATGGACGCCAGGCGCAAACGCATATCCCACAAATTTATTATACCATCCCTATTTAAGTTAAAACATACTTATCAAAGTATTCTTATGTACATCTATATCAACAACACTTGTTAACGTTTTTTTTTTTTAATTTAAAATTTTTTCATTTCAATACTTTGTGGACCAGGCACGAACGCAGACTCCACAATTTTAATGAACCACCGTTCTGCCATATCAAACATACCCATTCATGTGTCTCGATACATCTATCATTACATGTACTCGGTTTTTTTTTAATAGTCAACCATATAGGAGCCTATTCGTGACCAGACACACACACACGTTCACACATATATATATATATATATATATATATATATATATATATATATATATATATATATATATATATATATATATATACAAGCAAAAGTACCCGTCGTTGACTAAGTTCAAAAACAGCCGACAGAAAATGGACGCTGATTTATGAAAGTATGATGGGTTATTAAAAGGAAGGGTTGTAAAGAGATAGCTTCGAATTTGGGGGTATCAAAACCAAAGCAAAATATGATGAAAGTAAAAATCAAATAGATAAACCCCATAATTTATTATACCATACCTGTTCACACTGAAACACTTATCACAATATTCTGTGGATCTATATTAAAAAACCTTTTTAATCTTTGTGACATATTTCCATTCTATAGAGGTCAGGCGCGAACGAGCACCCCTACTTTTAATATATCATATTTCTTCAAACTGAAACATAATTATCAAAGTATACTTACGCAGATAGATATAAAAAGTCTTTATTAAAGTTTGTGCCTATTTCCAGTCTATGGGGGTCAGGCACGAACGCAGAACCCACAATTTTATTATACCATCGTATTTAAGTTAAAACATACTTATCAAGGTATTATTATGTACATCTATATCAAAAACACTTGTAAACGTTTTTATTTTATTTTTAATTTTTTATTCCCATACTTTGTAGACCATGCGCGTATGCAGACCCCACAATTTTAATGAATCATCATTATGCGAGATCAAACATACCCATTCCTGTGTCTCGATACATACATTCTTATATGTGATCAGTTTTCGATAATAGTCAACCATATATTCGTGACCAGACACACATACAGACGTTCAGCTTTATATTATTAATATATATATTTCTATAGAAATATATATATATTTCCATAGAAATATATATATATATATATATATATATATATCCATAGAAATATATATATATATATATTTGTAGTCATCGACATACAGTCCTGTTTCGTTGTATCACAACTCATCAGCGCCGCTAGACTAGCATCTCCCCCTAGCCAAGGATTGAACCTAGAACCGTCGTGTTGACAGTCGGCAGTATATATATATAATATTATACAATTATGTACTCGTAAGATGAGAATTAAATGAGATGAGGTAGAATATGCAAAAGACGATACAAACACGCAATCATTAACAATTTTAAATCGATTTTAATTATTTTACATGAAATACTTAAAATATATTCAACATTACTAGATTATCAACCCTATAAATTATCTTGAATATATTCTTACCTCTGTGAACGTGGAGAGTATGTCAGCAAATATTTGCTTATGTTTTAGCTTTCATACAACTTAGTATTTATATCACTTGAATATCAGTTACCAATATTCGTTATTGTCTAAGTTAGATTTGGCTCAATTTTGACAAATCCATGTCAAATGCTACGAAAAACCTTATAGTCGGTCTTTCCCGAGAACTTCGGTTTTCTTTATCGCAGAGATTCACTACTTGGCATATTTTCTAGCAAATGAAGTTCTGCGTCTTAAATAATCTTAATATTTGAACCTGGAAAAGTTCGCTTATGATTGAACTATTGAGGAAATTTCAACTTTAGAGGTTTTACTTCTAAATGTGAAGCATATATCTGATGGTCTTTGGTAACAATAACCGTCATGCACTATTTCAGTGAGACGAAATAAAACGTCTTTATTGTTATCAATATATTCATAGAATGACATCTGAAAACTTCGTACAATATGAAGAAGTAGAGCCAGATAAGACGTTGGCCCATCCTTACGTTGTCAGTAGAATATATACAGTCTTATAATAGACTTATGTTCTTGGTTGAAAAATAATTTATAGCTAGTATTTATTTTCTCGAATGGAAATTAACAGTAATTGATTAATGCAAAAAAATAATCAACATTAAGAAAACAACATATAGTATAAATTTCAGTATTAACATAATTTGTGCAAATTACTGCGATTTACTATGCAAATTTATTTCGACTTGGAAGCTTTTTTTTCTTTCTAAATTAAGGGAGTCCGAAAAGTATTTCACTCGGCTAATTTCCATAGATGTCTACTTTCTACTATTAATAAATCATGAAATAAGTATATTTGAATATATATATATATATATATATATATATATATATATATATATATATGTAGTCATCGACATAGTCATCACAACTCATCAGTGCCGCTAGACTAGCACCTCTCCCAAACAGAGGATTGAACCTAGAACGATCGCGTTGATAATCAGCAGTTCTACCGATCGACCTACGAGAACTGTGCCCACAAATAACCTCGTCAAATGTCTATGTTAAACAAACATTCGTCAACCAGATCTATAGTGCTCAAACCGCTTACTTATAAACAAACAGCGAGCATCGTATTTCTAAGCCAATTAAGTAGCGGGTGAGGTTATTTACGACAGTACTCTACCAAAGAAGGGTGAGCTTAAATATATTTGAGGTCTTCGATGTACAGTCCTGTTTCGTTGTACCACAACTCATCAGTGCCGCTAGATTAGCACCTCTTCCAAGGCGAGGATTTAATCTAGAATCATCGCATTTATAGTCCGCAGTTCTACCGATCGACCCATATATATATATTTTATATTATATTTTATATTAATAAAACTGTTTATATATATATATATATATATATATATATATATATATATATATATATATATATATAAACATTGAGTGAATACATGACGAAAAACTATAATCTAAAGTTCACAATGTTGACCATCTTATAATTTATTCCTTTAATTCAGTTGACATTTACAATTCTTGACAGTATCTGGTTCGTAGCGCAAAATCAACCACTTAATTATTATATTAACTAGTGAATCTGTTTTGTCTTTAGATTCACCGGTTGATATAATAATTAAGATACTGTCAATAACTGTAAATGTCTACCGAATTAAAGAAATAAATAATAAAATGATCAACATCATGAACGTTGGAATATAGTCTTTTGTCTCTTATTTCCTATATTGCTCTGTAATTATATTGAGCTTCTTAAATAAGGATTGGTATATATTATAAGGGAATAAAATATATTTCCACAGAAATATACATATATATATATATGTATATATATAAATATATTATTTTAATAGCTTCTTCTTCTACACTTTGGTATTCTCTTCATGTACTAACCCGCTAAAGTTTAATGTAATATAAACACGCATCTCGCTGGTCAGCTTCGAAGTCAAATGTTAGAAACGATCCTAAATATCCGTTACGTTACAAGTGGTAATATGCATTTTCTACTTTGTTTCAGGTAAAATAAAAAGAGTCATTTAGTAGAGCGTCTTGCTAATCGATACAAAGATAGCTTCATGTCCGGGTTCGAATTTCTCGACAGGCAGTAAGCGTGCCACCCTGCACTGATCATTGCCGAAAGGATGGAACACTAGTGCCTGTAGGTATTAAAAACAAATATTATTGTAATAATATATATATATATCTATATATATAAAAATGTAACTCTTGGTTCGTTCGCAATTAATAGTCTAAAAAAAAACACTGGACGGATGGCTTCCACGTTTTGGTATAATATGTTTACTATATCCATGTGTGTTTTTATATATTTCTTTTTAATTATAACATTATACTTAATTTTTCTCTAATAAATAGGTGGTTTTCTTTCTACCGATAGGTCATTTTTTTATTTAGGGACAATTATTTATTACCGCTGCCTGTCACGTGACCAGTGTGTCCAATTTAGCGGTTTTCCTGCTAGATCTGGAGATTTTGTTTGCGATCTAGCGGGAATTCTAGAAAATCTGGAGATATTTTGAACCCACCCACCCGCAATTTTAGATTAAAAAATAAAGAAAAGCGCTTGAAAATACTTTAAAACATAAAATAAACTCATTCATGTAAGTAAAAGAAAGTAACATTTATTTATTGCCTTTGGTAACAATTATTTATTGATTATTTGTTTTGTTTTTCACGTTTTTTCGGCTAACCATTCTTAAATCTCACTATAACATCGATTTTTCCAATTACATTTTAGGTGGGAAGGGCATTCCAACCTCCGAAGTTTAGTTTAAAATACGAACTAAGCAACCCCACTTAATTTAGAAGTATTTATTCGAAAATTGTAAAAAGCAAGAAACAACAGCAAAAAAAAAACTTATAACAATACAGTAGAATTTAATTATCTACCAACCTAAATACTTTTAACATGCTTAACAAATTTTTATTTTTTATTTTTCTAATTTCAAAATATGTTACACCATTATTGTGATGTTTGATTTGCAGTATATTTCAATTTAACTTTTATTATAAAAAGTTTGAGTTTATGATTTGTTTCTTGCAAAAAAAAATACCCTCTCTGAAAAAAAAAAACAGGTAAAACTAGCTTCATAAAATATGTAAGCCTTCTGGGGAGCTAACCGCTTCAATATAATTCCAGAAACATATAGTGAGAAAACACGGAACATTTTATATATTGAATATACTATATTTATAATTTTTTTTATTGTAGAAAGTTAAAACATAGAGTTTTTTTTTTGGGGGGGGGTAAATTAGCGATTTTTGAAAATTTCAGATGATAAAAGTTAAAAATCTAGCGAATTTCTGGACATTTCTTTCTCCTGATCTCGCGGGTTTTTTTTAAATCTCAGAAAAGGATATTTTGGTCTCACAGGCTTAATGTAAACATAGTGTGTTTACAATATCGGTAAATTTTCAATGGGTTTAATCACATGGTTATTGATAATGTAACCATGTGATTGAAATTTGATTTAAATTAACCACACGTGGTCACTTTGCTATCAAATATTCATCGAAAAATGCTAGGGACAGACAATGAATGCCGACGCTCAAAGTGTATAAACATTTTGACCCTTCCCTTTACTTAAAAATTCACAAAAAATCAGGAAATTAACCAATTTTAATGAAAATTTCAGTATTTATCAAATAATGATCGCAGAATATAATGAACTAATTATTTTTTACTTAACTCTTAGTGAAAATGTTTTATTTTGTCTAAACAAAAAATACCTTTACTAAAGTTATGGTTTTCAGTAGTAAATAAAAAAACGCAAGAATTTATTTTTGCTTTTTTTATATAAATAAAGCATCGTAATTTGTAACAATAAAAAATAATTTTTACAGGAACATTCCGAAAAAGCCCCTAAAGTCCGTATTAATGAATTCGATATAACTCGAAGAAAAATAAATTTTTCACATACTATCAGGAAATTAATGATTCAATTAGATTCCTATTTCAGTCACCTAAATTATTTAGGGTGAAATGAGTTTAGGAATTTATAGCTAAACCTAAATATTTTTTTTTTGCTTAAAAAATAGCATTAATACAGTAAGTTATGTAAAATTTGCATAGAATGCTCTGCTTTACGGTTGTTGTAAAAATGAAACGGAAATTTGAATTTCGTTCTCTTTTAAATTCGGTACATTTTTACATTACGTCCAACTCACCGTTCACATTCGACACGTCAACTCTTATAGCTTTTCGGGTATGCTGGCAAGGTTAGGGGTGTCTATTCCGAAAGCCGTTCTAACATGGGTAGATTGGTAGGTGTGTCAGAAATTTCGTGAAAAATAGTGAATAATTCCACCCCGTTTTTACAAGCTTATAACTCCTCGAAAAATGTAACTCAAGCCCTAATTTTTTTCAATTAAAGGAGCAAGGACCATGGTTTAATTAAAAAACAACAACGTGGTTTATAAAAAAAACTTCGAACTTTACAGGTAAATTTCTAAAAAACACTACTTTTTTGTATTAAATTTGAATATATTATTTATTGACCTTTTCTCCTCAATTTGTGATATATAACACTTTGGTGAGTAAATTAATTATTTACTGTTTAATAGAAACTTGAAAATGGGGGGCGTGAATTAAAAAAAAAACGTTTGTCTAAAATATTATATTCGGTTTATTGGAAAGAGCATAAAATTTCACATAGACCCTGAAAATATCGTAAAAATAGAATTAATAGAAATATTTTGATAGCTTTTTATAGTTTAAAAATTGAAAAATATTGAGTTCGTAAAATTCATTACTGTTTTTTAAAAAATAAAAAAAAATATTTCTATTACTTTTAAAACAACTTTAATAGTTTATTTTGGAAGTATAATCCATAAAGAAAATAAACAACCCACGTTTAAAATATAAATTACGAGTTTTTTTCATATTTTATTCGCAGTTTCGTGATAGGGGTGTCAAAAATTCCTACAAAAATTCTGATACATCTACTAGATTGGAGTGTTTATTCGTTGTAAACGTACCCGACAACCTATAAATGTCGACATTTCCAATGTGAAAGCTGAACATGTAAAAATATAACAAAAAAAAGATATACCAAACTGACTTTTTCGTTTAAAAATGGAATTATTTCTCTTTCGTTATTAACTTTTTTTTTTTTAATATTTTGTGTTTTATATACATAAAGTACAATTGTTGAATGTTACTGTTTTGATTATATTCGTTTGGGGGGGGCACAATTAAAAAATTAAGAAAGATTAAAACGGAGCGAAATTTAAGTTTCTGTTCCATTTTTACAACAACCGTAAAACAGCGCATACTCAGCAAGTTTTATCATAATTTATAAGCATGATGTTCAAACACTAAATCAACATCTTATTTAATTTTCTGCACAATTAATGATGGAAGTATTTTTCTATTTATTTTCTGAACATCTGTTAAAAAAATAATTTGTACATTCTCATGAAAAAAAGAATCAAACTTTTCTCTACATTCACATAACTATTTACTGTGTTCATATAAATCATTCATCTGTTCTTTTTATAATAAAAATTCCGTTTTCAAAGAGAAACATTTGCTGCCAAATTTCTTTTTAAAAAAAGTGTAAGTTTTCCTGAAAAAAAAACTTTGGTAAAAAATTAGTCTTTTTTTGGGGGAAAAATAACTTTTATTGATTAAAAAATTGCTAAAAATAATAAAAGTAAATAAACGAACAAAATGCAATTTTTCTTGAGGAATGTGTTCCATTTTAACAAACTGAGCCACAGCAACGCGTGGCCGGGAACAGCTAGTATATATATATATATATATATATATAGAGAGAGAGAGAGAGAGAGAGAGAAAGAGAGAGAGAGAGAAAGAGAGAGAGAGTATGTGTGTGAGTAAGAGGGATGAGAAAGACAAAGGACTTCTCAAATTATTCGATGGAAACATTGATAGCAACAAAATATTAATCTGATCAGACTGTACATCAGAAGTTAAAATATCGACTATTATCCAAATTTTTAAAGTCATATTGCACTCAGAAGATGAACGTCATAAGAATAATTTAGATTTTATTGGGTACAATATGGGCCAAGCAGCGAGCGTCTACAATGATTAAAATTAAAATTATTATCGAAATACTTTTTAAGAACTTTTCGGTGACCTTTACGCTTTCGCCCTTTGATGTTTGACCTAAAAATTCAATCATATCACAGTTCGACTATGATCGATATTTTGATCGAGTTTTGTGACGATTGGTCAATGAATTGTTGCAAACAATCCTGACTAAAACGTAAACCCTGCCTTGACTGAGATAATAAATTTTCGCCCAAAACCTGTTGTAGAGTACGTTCGGGCATGTACCACTGGATATCTTTATTTGTGTATGACAAAATCGTTATACTAACCGTCTCTCCCCTCTACCTCTATCTTCAAAAAGTATATCCTTACACACACACACACACACACACACACACACACACACACACACACACAAATATATATATATATATATATATATATATATATATATATATATATATATATATATATATATATATATGCTAATTCCTGCCCTCTGATGAGAAGGAGAGTATTTCTCCGAAACTCCGCGGATTAAGGACTATCCACTTATCTTGTGCTTCCTTTTTTAAAATTAAATATGTTTTTAACTCTTTTTCAAGATGTCTTTTAACATGTTTTATTAATCATTTGTTCATATATATATATATATATATATATATATATATATATATATATATATATTACAATTAAAAAATACAAGCATGAAAAGTAATATGATTCAGCTTAAATATTGAAAAGTAAACGACTAGGTGTTAAAACTGAAAAAAGGACACGATATTCTCGTAAAAATTATAATAAATTTATAACTTAAAATATTGTAGCATTAGAGATTCATTATATAATGTTATAAATTGAATTTAAAAAATTCTTAATGCTGCAATATTTCAAGTTATAAATTCATTATATATTTTACTAAAATATCTTGTGCTTTTCTTTTCTAATTTTAACAATTAGTCCATTACTTTTCCATGTTTAAGCTTAAGTATATTACTTTTCATGCTCGCATTTTTCTTTTATAATCCATGATTTTCCAGGCTTCCAATAAATTCACTTGTTTTTTCCAGTCTTATTTTTTGGCCCCTATAAATATATATGTAATAACAATGTAAGACACTGTTCTGCTTTCAATAAAATCAATATATCTCCATTTCTTGCTTTCATTAGTGATTTAGTAGCAACAGTAGTCGCTGAAATGACGAGGCTGCTATTGAAACCAGTCATAAAATCGCTGCTTACCTCATATTTTTTTTTACGATTTTGAACACCAGAAAATTCATCCTAACTTTTGTTTTACTGAATGAAAATTGAATTTTTTTTTCGCAATATAGCTGAGCACGTGAGCTACAAACTGTAATAATTATTTGAAATTTGGTCGAAAAATGAGTGAGCGGTGAAGCTTAAAAGCGGTTCTAAATGACTAAAACTGCCACTTAACCATATATTAAAACACGGTAGTGTTTGACTGATAACTGTCAGAATGTGAGAGAATACACAATAATTTCCCCAATCAGACAACATCGCAGCATACAAGAGAACTGACAGCCAACAAACCAGAAGCCTAAAATTCGAGTTTCGCCTTCATTCGGACTCATCAGTTGGTCACATCCGAACTCGGAATTCGTAATCCGAGCCTCTTGCAAGCGAGGCGAGCACTCTACCAACTGAGCAAACTGCCACACACACAAGAAAGTCTATTAACCGACACAGATCAAGCAAACCGCGGCAGAAAATCCGACTTCATCTCAAACAAGGGATGTGGTCACCACGATCAGCTATAACCCAAGCCGATGTCTCACAAATGGGAATTGTATACTCGCTAAAGATGTCATCACGGCAAGCTTACCTTCAGAATGTGAGAGATTATACAATAATTTCCAGTCAGACACCGTCGCAGCTGAGAAGAGCTCGAGTTCGGATGTGTCCAACTGATGAGCCCAAATGAGGGCGAAACTCGAGTCTTGGGCTTCCGGTTTGTTTGCTGTGATGACTCTTGTTCGTCCTTTTCTTAGTAGAAAAATTGTTTTTTGAAAAGTTGCGGTTTTTATTCGAAATAAACGCATAATTAAATTTTAACGTTTTTAAGTGTGCATTTTTAGATTTCATGATATTTTTTTTTACAGATTCCTCGTATGTGCTAAGTGCTAGCTTAAATTGACTAAAAGTCATGGAGATTTCTTTCTGATTATCACGGTGGTAAACGACTTAAAATCACTCAACAACCCTTTCAGAACCATGGAGATTAACGGACTGTCGCTAATAACTTCGCCAGACTTTTTTAATGAATTCGTTGTCGTTTCAGCATTTATAATATAATTTGTAATCGTTTCGGCTTCCTGGCGTTTTAGAGATTTCAGTTTAGTATATACGGAGAATATTTGGGTTTTCCTTTCGATAAATAATGCTATCTTAATGTGTTCAATGCTTTGCAGGCATCGGGCAAGGCTTCTCCCATTACCAGAGAAAGACTTCTGTCATCTAAGCACTGTATTAATTCTACAAAGACGGTTGCATTCTTTTCAATAAACTCAGGGTTGTTTCTGTTTTCAG